>NC_047518.2:45111519-45400335 GCF_902827115.2 Pseudochaenichthys georgianus | reverse complement strand
CTCCGTCGGGACTTCCTGCAACAACACCACGCCGCCACCTCGATTCTGATAGGCCAGAATCTATTATCAAAGATGTCCTATTTAAGAAGACGATCACTACGTGACAATCTGCAGCCGCTTGTTCTTGAGTAGAAGTACCAGAGTGTATGCATACTATGTTACAGCAAGAGTACTGCATTAAAAATGTTACTCAAGTGAAAGTAGAAAAGTATTCTCATCAAAATATAGTGGAAATAGCGACAGTCGTTGTGCAGATTGGTCCATTTCAGAATAATATATATGATGTGTTTTATAATGATTTATCATCAAAGTGTTCTCAAAGCTGGTGAAGGTGCAGCTAGTCTGAAGTACTTTGTAGACTGCAGGGTAGCTGGTGGATTTACTCCAGGTGGAACTAAAGTCTGATTTAACACTTGATTAGATTTCACATCATTCATCCAGATCCGTAAAGTAACTAAAAGGTATGAAATACATGTAGCGGAGTAGAAATACACCATGTACCTCTGAACTGTAGAAGTAGAAGAATAAAGTGGCAAAACATTTAAATACTCAAATAAAGTACAAGTATCTCAAAATAGTGCTCAAGTATAGTACCTGTTGACTTTATGAACTTAGTTACACCAGTGGCTATACAGATAGAAAGACTAAGCCTTACACAGAGGCATGAAAACACATCTATGAAAAATGCTCAACAATGCTGCCAGAACCACAATCTGACTGCTACAATTAAAATAAATGCCTCTATCCATCTCCATCAGATGTATATAGCACCTTTCAACGCAAGGCAATTGAAAGTGCCTTACAAAAAATGAAAGACATTAAGCATTAAAAGAAAAGCTAATAAAATAAGCATTAAAAGGACAAATACATGGATAAAAGTTACAGTGCAGTTTAAAATATGAATAGTTCAATTTAACATTAAAAAGGAGAAGTTACATGGATAAAAGTTACAGTGCGGTCTAAGATATGACTAGTTCAATTAAAAGCATAATAACTGAACGCTGTTTCTCCATGTTTAGTTCTGACTCTGGGGACAGAAAGCTGACCAGTCCCTGAAGACCTGAGAGATCTGGATGGTTCATCATTTAGCAGAAGATCAGAAACGTATTTTGGGCCTAAACCATTCAGTGCTTTATAAACCAGCAGCAGTATTTTGAAATCTATTCTTTGACACACAGGAAGCCAGTGTAAAGACTTCAGAACAGGAGTGATGTGATCCACTTTCTTAGTGTTAGTGAGGACTCGAGCAGCGGCGTTCTGAATCTGCTGCAGCTTTCTAATATATATATTTTTTGTGAGACCTGTGAAGACACCATTGCAGTAGTCCAGTCTACTGAAGATAAAAGCATGGACAAGTTTTTTTGTTGTTTTTTTTTTTTTTTTTTTTTTTTTTCAAATCCTGCTGTGACATTAGTCTTTCAATCCTAGATATATTCTTTAGGTGATAGTAGGCTGATTTAGTAACTGTAAATCACTTACACGTGTGTGTGTGTGTGTGTGTGTGTGTGTGTGTGTGTGTGTGTGTGTGTGTGTGTGTGTGTGTGTGTGTGTGTGTGTGTGTGTGTGTGTGTGTGTGTGTGTGTGTGTGTGTGTGTGTGTGTGTGTGTGTGTGTGTGTGTGTGTTTGTGTGTGTGTGTGTGTGTGTGTGTGTGTGTGTGTGTGTGTGTGTGTGTGTGTGTGTGTGTGTGTGTGTGTGTGTGTGTGTGTGTGTGTGTGTGTGTGTGTGTGTGTGTGTGTGTGTGTGTGTTTGTTTGGTTGGTTGGGGGTAGCCAGATGTTCCTCTTTGTGCCTTTAGGCCATAAAACCCCCAATGGTCGCTCTGTGGTCTTGCTCAGATTCTCTGCCCCTCCAAAGGTCACGCCTGTGATTGACCTCGGGTGCAGGATTTTAGGAGCAGAGGAAAGGGGAGATTCCGTCCAAAATGCAAACCTCTCCATGACTTGTCTTTAAAACGTTCTTTAAGTCCTGTATTAAGTCTTCTGTTATGTAGCGGAAAATCCCATTTAAAAATGAAGAGCAAAATAGTTTAGTTTACTTCTCTGTCTGTTCGGATTTGGAAATGTTTATGATTTATTTTGTGTGCTCGTGAACGAGAGAAGGAGAAAAAAACATCTACCTTTGAACTGCAATTACTTATCTTAAAAATTGCAACATTATACTCCTTAAAAAATTGCTCAATTCGTTTAAACACATTTATTATGTGCACAATAAAACCTCAACAAGTATATTGATCCTGGCTTAACCAGCGACCTTTACTCTATTGTTCATAAGCTCAGTATTTGACAACTATTAGGATTGTAGTAATGTCTGTATAGACCAATTGTACTAGAAATAATTTGAAACAGTTTAATAAAGAATGTTAAACTATATTTAAACTGTAATTGAACTTCAACGTATATCAATTATCTGATTCCAGTGGCCAGTTGGAAACAGACAATCAACAAGGTTTTCATTTTGCAGCAACAGCGCAAAAGTTTCAATTACTGTCTGACTACATTGCAGTTAGCTGACGCTTTTATCCAAAGCGACTTACATTAAGTACATTCGACTAGGAAGACACAACCTTGAAGAAAACAGAACCCTATAAGTACATCAGGCCTCACAGAGCCAAGCACCTCAAGTGCTTCTCAACTGGCTATAGATAAGCCAGTCCTCATGTCTGAGTCTGGTTCTGTCTTATCTTCTTTGTTTTGGAATGTGTTCAATACATTACGTTTTTGTTTTATTATTCATTATTACCATATAATACATAGATTTAAGAATAAATGAAACAAATAATACAACATTGAGCTGTTTGAGCTTTTCATCTTTACATTATTGTTTCATTTCTCTCAAGTCATTTAATTTTGGTGAAATAACTGAAGTTTTTAGTTCATTTGACCCTGGCTGTGGACTGATTCATTATGAGTTGTTACAACGCATGCACAAGACGGCGGGTAGACAAACAAACACGAAACCATTATACAAACAAACACTGCAGTTAGACAAACAAACATAAAAACTCTCAACAACTCAGCCTGACAAAAACTCTTCCAGCCTATTTTAATCCGAATTAGGGAGACTTTCAGAGGGGCCACTAATTATGAGCCCTCTATCCTCATAATTCTCGTGTATCTGCAAACACAGCCAAATTCAGCAATTCATACAACATTCTCAAACCACACATTGGGCACTTTCTTTAGTTCAAAAGCGTCAATAATCGCGGATAATGCTGTATGCTCCTTTTTTCTGCATGCAGCTCTCCCCAGGGGGCGGAGAATCGGCACCTCAGCAGAAATGCTATTTATCCTCTGAAAACTCCTAAATTCGGCGATTTGTTTAAATACAAATCTTGCGCAATTGCTTCTAATTCAGAAAATCCACTTTGCTGGTGCATCTCTCAAAAGTTTCTCTGAATATTTGTTGTGTGTAATTGCCTGGTGAGTTAATTCCAAGAAGCACACACAGAGGAGATCGATGAAATTCGATATTCCTAGGTTATCATTAGCCCCAAATATTCTCATAGTTTTCACATAAGCCGCGTTTGCTCGTAGACACCTGTCCCAGCAACAAACACGGGGAAATCGGCCAGGACAATATCCCCTTGACACCGATTCCTGAGGTTATAGATTAGCCTCCAGATGTAAATGAGTAGAGAAACCCAAAAAAATGCAGCAGCTCAGTTCTCTCAGGTAATTTTAATACACCGTTGATCTCAAACGCTGGCGAGTCAATCTCAAAATAGAAATGTACTCACCAATGTCTGAAAGATCTGAAGGTGCCTGTTCCGTGACGCCAATCTGTGAGAGAGGTTTTCTTTTCAGCAATGTTGATGGAAGGAATGGAGGCTGGAGTCCGCTTTATATCAAACACCTGAGTTTATTGAGAGCCACGGCCGGGAGCATTGGCAGGGTTCTCACACGACTTCATCATGTGATTCCCCAGCCAACACTGAAGATTACACAGAAACACAGCGCAAATCTACACAGATAATCAAGGAGGAGCCTCTATTTCGCGCGTCTTCTGATCGATAATCACAAAAACACATGGATTCAGAGACAAAGACAGTCTGTTAAAGTCCTCTGGCAGTTAGTCACAGTCCCCCAACAGGAAAGCGGAACCTTTAACCCTTTAAACCCCCTGCTCTAAGTTATGGCAGACCTATGTGAAACACAAAATGCTTTTTGGTACAAACACACAACAAAATATTTCCCTCACACATGGTACAATGCATAAGCTTCACATCGAGAGACTGAAACTGTATTTTCCTTTACCGTTCTGTTTTAATTTCACAATAAAGTGAATAGTCATATTATGTTTGATATTATTATGTTTTATTAACTAGACCACTGGTCTAAACCGCACCTCCTAGTGGTTAAAGCACGTTATTGAATTTAGTTGTAGAATAAGTTATATTTGATGAAAACATTTAAATATTAAGAGTAGCCTACATACAAAATAGGGGTCAATGATAGAAATATAGAATAGAAAATATCAAGAAGATACTGTAGTGATCTCTACAATAACAGTTTAGTACAGGACGTCCAAAGATATTAACAGGAGGATGTGCAAAACAGACAAACTGATAAGGCTGAATTTTACTCAGGTGTAACTAAAGTCTGATTTAAGGGTTGTTTATATTTCACATCATTAATCAGAATCTGCAAAGTAACAAAAATAAATGTAGTAGAGTAAAAATACCAGGTTGACCTCTGAATTGTAGTGGAGTAGAACAAAGTAGTACATGCTGCTGTAACAAAAACATTTCCCAATTTGGGATCAATAAAGTATCTTATCTTAAGATGATCGATGGCTACTGCCATATTTGCTAAAAGTGCCTCTGAACCTTGACAAGTGCATGTTTCAGGCTTATCAATGAACAACAGGAGGGGTCACAGACATAAGACCAGCTGTTAAATAAAGCTCTTCTGACCTTAGCTGTCATGTGGGTATATTAATGCTGCCTATTATGGACACAAGCAATTTTCACCCATGTATTAATTATATGTTTTAAATTTGATAACACCAATGTGTTTCGTATCCCCTAAACCTCCAGGGATGTATACAGTTTACTACTGGCAACTTCTAATTGTGGGAAATACGAAAACGTCTTTTAAAACTACAATTCCCAGTAGAGACATGCCATATAACATGTTGCGAAACACACTAGCCAGTATGTGTAGTTCTGGGGGGGGGGGGAGGGAAGCTGGAGCCGGGGGCTGGACCCGTCCACGTCCAGTTTTGGAAAGTCTGGCGTGGTTCCATTCCATTTCAAAGAGCTGTTTGACACTTGGCGTAACCTTGTCACACTGCCACTCCAACATCCAATCACAGAGCTTGAGGGCTAATCACGGGGTTTGTAAAGCAAGGCGGATGTTGTAGTCCCAAACGATAGCTGGGGATTCTGGGTAGTGTCGTGTCTTCGGAAACTCTGTTGTGTCTAAACTCCGAAAAAAATATTTGTTTCTCCGAATCGAAGGTTAAAAACACAAAAGCATTGTACACAATTTAAACCAATCAATATTGTGTAATTAACAAGGATAAACTGATGTTTTTTAGTAGAGGAGTAATGGAGATATCACTGAATCATTTGACAGTGTGGGGAATACTTCCGGTTTTATTATGAAAACTTCGAGACCGGAAATACTGTTTTCACCCACGCTAACTTTATATGGAAGCTGCACACGTTCTCCTGGCGAAACCTCAAATCATCTTCGTATATCTATCAAACTGTAGATCCTACACATCCACTGGACGTAGATTATAAAAGTACAATATACACTTCTCGCTAGAAATTTAATAAAAAAGCATTTTAATGGCCAAACTATTCCACAATTTAGGATTTTCCAGAGGGGGTTATTTGTGAATAAACGACCCTCCGGAGCGTTTGCGATCGACAGGAGCATGTTGTTTCTTACACGACCACTAGAGGTGCTACACTTTAAAACGTGACTTAAAGTATTTAGCTGCTGAACAATCGACCTATATGGTCGTTTTTTGTAGGAGGACAGGCTGAAAACACATGAACCTCACGGGAGTCACTCCTCAGGTTATACCATGTTTTGTTTCAATTCATGTTTCATTTAGTTACAAATATGTGAAATATCTGAACAACAAAGTGGTCAAAAATCATTTTATTCATTTTTTGGAAACATTTTCATGATCGCTTTTTTCGTTTTAGCTATACATTTTCATTTATTGTCATTTCCATTCATTCAGTCATTAAGTGCTATTTAAAATGTTAATGTGCTACATATCCACACAAACAAACAAAGTGTGCAATCCAAGGAATGTTAATCTAACTGGGTTTTGATAGATAACATCTCTTTTTCTTCTCTCAATGATTTTATTTCTATTGTGCACTCTAATCAATATTAATCCAACTAATGTTCGTTTATACATTTTAAGAATGGCGTTTATCTTTTTTGAGAATGAGTTCTTATTTGATTTTAGTTATTTGGGTCTACAACAGATGATACAAATGTTTGTGTCCCAAACCGCCCCCTACACCCTACCCCTACACCCTACCCCTCCGTTTGCGCGTTCACGCGGAGGGTCCGCCATATTGAGGGCTGTTCCAAAGCAACGAGTGTGGAGGGGGAGTGGGCTATCAACAGTGATGTACCTGAACGCGTTCAATGAACGATCGTTCATGAACGCGTTCATATATTGGGCGAACGTGAACTGAACGTACTGTATTTCCGCTAGATGAACGTAATTGAGAACGCGTTCATTCTCAGCGCTGTATAACGGCGTTCAAAAGTGCGTTCATTCTCAGCACTGTATTATAACGGCGTTCAAAAGTGTGCCAGATTTCATATGCCTTTCAGCCGAAAACCCAGTTAAAACACACCGTAAACAGGCTTCAAAATAATGCGGAAAACGACCCAATCTGGCAACAGCAAGCTGCCTGTGACGCGTACGCGCCTGTCACCCCTGGCTGTCGCACTAAAATATAAATATACTAAATATATCAGACTCCTCACAACAAACAGTAGGCTTGTTTGAGACGCGTTGCGGCTCGCCTCGAAAGTAGACGAGAGTAGCCGATCGCAGCCGGGGGAGGTCTCAAAAAGCTCGCCTGAAGTCGGACAGCTCGGAGTCGGCTTCTTCATCTTTTTCTTCTTCTCTCGGTTTTTGGCGGATTGCAAACAGCTTGAAGGTGCATACCGCCACCTCCGGAGTCGGCTTGACTCGGTTTGCATTTATAAAGAATGCACACATGTGTTTAATCGTTAATGTCAGATATGTACTAAGTAAATACATTTGTTCCTGCTCAAGATTAGATTAAACTTTATTGTTATTGCACATATTACAGGTACTGAGACAACGAAATGCAGTTTAGCTTCTAACCAGGTGCAACAAGCAGTGAAGTGGAAAGTAATGTACACAATCTACAGAACAACATATAGAATGAATTGAATGATGAATAAACAGTGGGGTATGAATGAATACACTAGATATCAGCCTGTGAGCAGTATGAACAGTGGGGTGTGAATACACTAGATATCAGCCTGTGAGCAGTATGAACAGTGGGTATGAATACACTAGATATCAGCCTGTGAGCAGTATAAACAGTGGGGTATGAATACACTAGATATCAGCCTGTGAGCAGTATGAACAGTGTGTATGAATATGCTAAGATATATAAAGTATGAAAACGGTAAGCAGTATAGTATAAAATATATAGATATTAATTTCATGATGATAAACATTGTGGAACAATGATGAAAAATGGGAATGGATGTGGCGACGTAAAACTGACACAAAACAACAACAAACTTTTGCCAGCCAATTGGAGAGTTTCATCAGCAGCACGTGGTAAAAACCACCAATGAGCGCTCAGCTCGAGATACCAGCGAGCCGTTTCCCATCAAGCATTTCGCTTCCGCAGCTCGTGGAGAGCAACTGCGCCAACTCGCCTCGCCTCGCTCTCAAGGCTGCGGGCGTCTTTGTCCCGCGAGATGTCAAAGTCTCATGTGGGCGAGCCTCCAGAGCAAGTCGGACAAAATGACTAACCATCATGCAACGCACTAGCAAGACGTTGATCGCAACTGCGCAGGTCTGCGCAGGTCTTGCTTGTCTCAAACAAGCCTAATGTGGAACCGCGGAACCGGCGAGCATTGAATGAATGAATGAATTATATGGACGAAGCCGAGAGCAGCTGCAGCAGCACTCGCTCAGAGTGAGACTCTACGGTAGGGGTGGGGAACCTCCGGCCTCCGGCCGTATACGGCCCGCGAGACAATTTGGTTTGGCCCTCGAGGTAATTTATAAACACACGCAAAAAATAAAAAAATGAAAGAAATCTAGACCGCAAAAAAATTAAACAAGCGAGTGCCTGTTTTTCCTGGCCAAGGTCAGGGTCCTTGAACACAACACGAGCCTAACGTGTCATCACGTGGTATATGTCTCGACTGACAGGGGTGCAGTTCTGACGGAGAGCACCAGAACGCCACTCCAGCACTTCAGAAATTGCAGTACCGATAAGTCCATACACATGCCGCAGTTTCTGCGTGTCTGTGTCTTTAGTTGAAAGCCCAGTGGCGATCTGCTCATCTGTCACACAGTCAATAACTGTGTTATTCAACAACACTGTTGTGTAACTTCAGTTAAATACTTGTATGTGTGTAGTTTAGAAAGAGGTAAAATAAAGGATCTGAAGTATTTTATGAAGTGTTATTCGTACAAAGGTCAGTTTTATACAAGTAAAAGTGTGTATTTACCTGGTAGTAGGCTGTCAGTAATGGCTACGCCTCTCTATTTAGACTGGTAGATCTCGGCAGACTGGCTACTTTAAAAGTAGCTCTCGGTTCAAAAAAGGTTGGGCACCCCTGATATAGACTGTAATATAGTGGAAATCTGCAACCCTAGAAAACAAAATAACATTAGGATAATCAATGTATACAACCCATGTCCAAATCTAACCACTGATATATTTAAAGAAATATCAGGCAATAAACATAGGAAGGAAGTTTGGTGTGGTGATTTCAATGCACACAACAGTCTATGGGGCAGCAACCATACAGCTTTGAGTGTTACTGGCCTGAGATTTTTTTATTACATGAATGAAGGTGACTGAGGCTTTTTAATATAGACTTTTCAGTGTCCCACATTTTGCACAGAACTGTCCCACATTAGGAAAACAGATTGTCTGAGACAACTTGGCACTAAGAGTACTAATATGTCTACCATTTCTTTTATGAGTTTAATATCTGCATGTTCTCTTTTGGTTTGATTAGGACACATCCTGGGGATTTCAGAATGTTACTGGATTTTGATTTATTGTATCGGCTTCATGTCGCAATATATTCCCGAAGTCTGAAATGCAAAAATGTTCCACATTAGGGCAATTCACCCTACATTTAATCATTTTGTTTATTTTTAACGAAATAAATGTGGTTCAATCCATCATGAAATTAATGTAGGCTATTTACTTAGTACATATCTGGCATTAACGATTAACACACTGTTCATACTGCTCACAGCTGATATCTAGTGTATTCATACCCCTCACTGTTTATTCATCATTCAATTCATTATATATTTTATTCTGTAGATTGTGAACATTATCACTTTACTGCTTGTTGCACCTGGTTAGAAGCTAAACTGATTTAGTTGTCTCATTACCTGTAATCTTTGCAATAACAATACAGTTGAATCTAATCTTGAGCAGGAACTAATGTAGGCTATTTACTTCGTACATATCTGACATTAACGATTAAACACGTTTGTGCATTCTTTATGAATGCAAACCGAGTCATTTCGTTTATTTTTAACGAAATAAATGTGATTTAATCCACATAATTTACTGTGTTAATTGTTTACTGTACAGTAGTATTGTTTAACTTGAAGGTGCCTGATGTGAACATTTCCAGAATGTATTGTCTTCACTTTTTAAATGCCTCTGTGATGTGCTGCGGACCATACCGTTCACCAGCCCCAACCCCCCCATGTTTCCTATGTATGTTGGGGACCCTTTGTTTAAAACTAATTGGCCATCGGAATGTGTGGAGTCACATTCCACAGCTCTCCCCCCTCCTGTGATCCCCCGCACACAGAGAGGGAGATCGCTCTTCTGAAGAGAGCGGAAATAATGATATTGCAAGTTAGAAACGTAAAATGCATTTTGACAGACACTTGGGGGAAATATGCTGCATTTTGAATGTCCGATAGTCCACCATTAACACCTTAGTCCGTCTCGTCTCATCAACGAAAACTAAATATACATGACATTTTGTTTTAGTATTCGCATGAGAGCAAAAGGAGAATATCCGTGTGTAAGAGTGAAAATGTATGTATGTAAAATGAGAATATATGTGTGTAAGAGTGAAAATATGCTGCATTTTGAATGTCCGATAGTCCACCATTTCCACCGGAAATATCAAACATTTAATAAAAGTGAAAAACAATGAACAAGACTTAACGTATTCATCATAATTAATTATATTTATTTCGTTTGGATGTAGGTGATCTTCTACTATATGAACATTTTGGACCCAAAATCACAAAAAGAAGTATGCGGCACCGGCTTGAACAGGTCATGTGATCTGATCACGCCGGCGTGACGGTCGACTCCAAAGGGTTAATATTAAATACATATAAGTATTTTTACAACTTGTATTTAGAAATACTCTGTTGTAATTATTGATGCATACATGTGTTCATCCATTCAATGTGGCATCTGCTATAATGGGGTTAATGTATGATATTACTTAATAATGCAATACATCATAATATATGATATGATAATTACATTTTAGTTTTATTCATTTCTTATTTCATAGTTTCTCATTATTATTATTTTTATCGCTCATCTTAGTTTTGATTTTATTAATCTGTGTGAATCTGTGCTGTCCTGTTTTTCACTCTCACCCTGTTGCTGTTTGAACTACTGAATTTCCCCACGGGATTAATAAAGGTCCATTTTATCTTATCTTAATGTATAAGTTGATTTACTTCAATCTACTGTACAATATTACAGGAAATATACTGCATAAAGCAAACTATATACTTTATTTGATCTCAAATATTGATGTTTCTACAACACCCATTGTGTATTTTGTGAATGAAGCGCCATCTCATGGTTAAATCCTGTAATTGAACAAATGGGGAAATTGGGCAACGCCCTCTAGCAATTTGGCAACACCCCCACTGGCATCCGCTGGGCTTTTGACTGGGACACACCCATTTGAGTCTGATCTGGAGTGCTACATCTGTACCTGTCCACTTTGCATACCTGAGATCCTGCAGTCATTTCTCAAAGATGGTGTGGCATATAGGGAGGTGCAATCTCCTGATGATATAGACCAGGGGTGCCCAACCAGTCGATCACGGGGAGATTCCCAGTCGATCGCGAGATGTGTCTAAAATTGGAAATTAATGTCCTATAACATAAACTTCCTGTACCAGAATAATGCACTTGAACGTATCAAAGCGTTGTGATTGGCTGGCGTGACCCCATGTTTCGGGGCGTGGCTGGTGGGCAGTGGGCGCTGACGTTGTCCGTGTAAAAAAAAAAGTCCAAAATATATAACTTTCACTCCGAGTGGGAGGATGATTATTTTTTTCTCTATTCCAATTCAAAGTCCATCTGTCTCATCTGCAATGCGAGTGTGGCTTTACCGAAGAAGGGTAATTTAGGAGCGGAATTTCAAAACAGTGCACAAACGCTACGAGACGGAATTCTCTCCTAATTCTGCCCTACGCTCCCAAAAGGGGAGGGGCCTGAAAGGACAGCTAAATGCACAGCAGTCCATTTTCACCAGGCCCAACAACAAGAGCAAGGATGCTCCAGAGCATCTTATCGTGTCAGGCTGCATTTCAACAGGTTTTTGATATAATAAAAACTCAAGTTAGATACCGTTATTAATCAGCTGTAAGTTTTAGTTTGTTTGAACTTATTCATTATAATTATTCTACAAAATTGTATAAGAATGCAAACTTAAATTGATTATAGTCTATTATCAATTCAGGTTAAGAAACTAGTGTTGCTTGCTTCCTATTTTAAAGGCATTTATTTTTATACTCTACTAAAATGCAACGAAAAAAAGGGTTTGATTCTATTAATTTTGTCTTTTTTATTGCACGTTGGCAGCAGATTCCTGTGTAGCTTCAGGTCTGAGTTGTCTTATTAGTAAGCCTAATTTATACTTTTGTAGCAACACTATTTTTATATAATGGCAAAGAAAGGGTTAGAGTCTTTTCTTTTTTTCCTGTGTCATATGTGGCAGCACTGTTCAATGTTTCCTGAAAACATTACCCACTGTGTGACATGTGAATAAACTCCAACTCTGTATCAACAACACTGTTGTGTAACTTCAGTTAAATACTTGTATGTGTGTAGTTTAGAAAGAGGTAAAATAAAGGATCTGCAGTATTTTATGAAGAATTATGCGAAATATACTTGGGCGGCCGTTAATATACCTGGGCGGCCCGCCCAAGTATAGTCTGTGTGGGAAACCCTGGGGCTATTTGGATGAGGGGCATAAATGCCCCATACGTAATGGAGAATATAGCTAGAGCGATTAAAAAGTGGAGAGGTGGTCATATAACTGGGGATTCAAAATGCCAGAAAGCAAGTCATGCTACATGATATTTACAAATAAACGCAAGATTGATGGCCAACAGCTAACATTATATGATCGTCCAATGACAAAGGTGAATGGGGGAGTCTCTTTGTCGTCAGCAAATTAAGATACAAGGTCAATGGAAAGAGAATAATTCCACAAAGGAACCAGCAGTAAAGAGGAACGGAAAAGCAAGATTTATAATGTTTATCTTAACTTCGAACAAATGTAAAGCTTATCATCCTGTGTCCTGTGTGTGAAATGAGTGTTTAGCGCTTGTCAGGGTAAAAAAGATTCCAGGGCGTTTCACCTAAAGCAAGAGAACTTACAAGAAACGGGAGGATGCTTTTATAAGATAGCACTTCTTTGTTTATCGGCTCGCTGTTGCTCCACACACACACACACAGACACACACACACACACACACACACACACACACACACACACACACACACACACACACACACACACACACACACACACACACACACACACACACACACACACACACACACACACACACACACACACAGACACCACAAAAGCTATAAAAACGGATACATTCACACATTTACAAAGAGCTTTATGTAGCTGTGGTTGAAGACTGTCACTATAAGAAACATGGAGATGAGAGAGTATGCCAAATCACCAGCTAATGAAAGAACAAATAGACGGCACAACGAGATCCAGGTCAGAATACTTCAAGTAAGTTTAAGTTTTTTATTTATTTTTTATCTCTGATCCTTTTACATTTGTACTTTAGATGGCAGCTCGTAACTGTTTTTCCATGTGAATCATTTATTTGGGTTTCGCAAGCTTCCTTAACCCTTAGATGCATAAGTGGGTCTTTTTTGACCCGGTGAGGTGAGGTGTCTTTGTAATTTACATTTTTTTATCATTTCATATTCCAGCTATTCCTCAAAAAAAGGTTTGTGAGCTATCATCTCCGTAGGGTGGAGGTAGGGTCTCAGACATTATACCACCTGCTTGTTGCTCTCTGTCTAAAGGGTAGTCTAACAGGTACGTATTTAGATCGCGTTAAGCCCGTGGGTCTGGGCTAATACTATCAGGGGGGTCAGAAGGGCCGGATCTGGCTTCTGTGTATCCCTCCCATCCTGTGGCTGGTTCTGAGTCATTGAACTGCGGTCTAACCTCATCCGCCATGTTTCAGGTTTCAGTTCACTCTTTTATACACATGCAAGTTCCTAGGCTATTAATCACCGCTGTGAGGGAAGAAACTGTCTCCCCTCTCTTATCAGTGACACTCATAAACTATAATAGGTTTTTAAATTCAACTTAACAAACAACTTTGTGTGGTATATACTGTGATTATAGAACAACATAAAATATAATGCATTTTCATTGAGGGTTATACAAGAATATATTTGTTTATATTTAATTATAAATACCTTTCATTTAAAGTATTCAAACTAATATGGAGACCTCAACAGAGTAGTAGAGATGAGTTTTGAAAAGGGACTGGAATACTGTAAGGGTCTTAGAATAGCGGAGATTTTGGGGGAGGAAATTCCAGATCGTGGGAGCTGCCACTGAAAAGACTCTGTCCCCACCAATGCTGCCGGGACTTGGGGGGGACAAGAGACCAGTTGAGGTGGATCTGAGGGACGGCGGGGGTTGGTAGGGGGTGAGAAGACCAGTGAGATAGGGGTGGGGGGTCAGATGGTGGAGGGCTATAGTTGAGGGCCAGTATTTTGTAAGTGACGCGTTGGGAGACGGGAAGCCAATGAAGGTCTTTGAGGACTGGTGTGATGTGGTGCCATGATCTGGTGTGTGTGAGGAGTCGGGCGGCTACATTTTTTTACAATTCGGAGTCTATCGAGGGACGGGGAGCGGATGCCGTAGAGAATTGAGTTACAGTAGTCAAGGTGGGAGCAAATAAAGGTAGGATAGGTCGTTCAGCTGCAGGGCAGGTAAGAGAAACTTTTTTCAAAATGTAAAAAAAAATTCTAAAATTCTAAATAGTGAAAGATTAAATATAAAATATTTCTAGTGTGAACCAAAATATAATATTGAATATTATACAAGTGATTTTTTTAACCAAAATGACAAAAATGGCATAAAAACACATATTATTCTAATACGGGTCCTTTTTGACCCACTTATGGAAGAGTGTAGGGTCCAGTCACTCGGGCATCTAAGGGTTGAATAAATAAAGCTTATTGATACATTTTTAAGAAACTAACAAAACAATCCAAATATAAATAACCTGCTTTTCTTCATTTCGTTGCTTATTTTGAAAGTTGGAGACTTTCCCGGGCTTTTTGATGACCCATCAAGGGGAGGGGCTGCTCTCCCCTCTGCACCTGCAAAGTGCATGCTGCTGTGTGGCTGCTACAGCAGAGCTAACTGCCCTGCCCCATCCAACACATGTGTCATGACCACGGAAGGTCATTTCCGGAGGGTCTGCAGCTAACCTGCAACATGGCTGAGCGCGGCAGGAGCATGGAGCGATTTCAGAGAAGACTTGAACCTCTAAAAGTTCAGCACAAAAGATGTGAAAGGCGGCTTTCTCCTACAGTTTCAGTGCAGGTAAGATATTAAGATAATTTATTTGTGATTGTTGATTATACATGCCTTAATGAATGCTAACCTTGCAATATGCTATTTTACCATGAAGAAAATCATCACATCTAAAACATTTATTGCAGAAAGAAATTGTCTAATTTATTTGTTAAGTTGCATTTTTAGGTAATTGTGAACTAGTAGATGTTGAGTTTTAATTAAGAGTTTAATGTGAAATGTCTTCTAATTTGGGATCATAACATGCGCCTGTAGTTCTCTAGAAAAGTATCTGATGTAGTGCTTTGTGTAGTATCCGCTGGTGTATATCATGCTATATTTTGGATTTGAGTGATTTTTTTGGACGTTTCACTTGGTATAGATAACTGGAAAAAATAAAGCATTGATAGTGTGGCATGAAAGCTTCAAATGTGAACTCCATGTCATTAGTTTTAAGACAGCAACATATTATTGTTATTTCTTTGTATGTACACAGACTCCTTTTTAAGAGTCCTCCCTTTGTTTGGTTATTTGTCAACCTGTGCCATTTTGGCCCTTTTGTTTGTTCAGGCTGCACGCCTGCCATTTTGTTTACTGCTGCTACTTAAAATAAATCACTTATAATTATACCAATACCAATCTGGTTGTGTTTCTTCCCTTTGGTTCCCCTAGCCTAATAGGGAACGTAACAATAAGTCACTCAAATTCATCATTTGCAGTTAAATAGATTTTGCACCATTACTTTTTTCTCACTCACTTCCACCTATGTGAATATTATCATTGTATTGTACTTAGGTTTAATTCAGAGGTACGTGTACTTTATTTGAGTATTTCAATTTGTTACTATACTTCTACTTCTCTACAGTTCAGAGGTACATGGTGTACTTTCAATCCACTCCATGTATTTAATACCTTTAGTTACTTCTCAGATGTGGATGAATGATGTGAAATATAACCAAGTGTTAAATCAAACTTTAGTTCCACCTGGAGTAAATTCACCAGCTACCCTGCAGTCTACAAAGTACTTCAGACTAGCTGCACCTCCACCAGCTACCCTGCAGTCTACAAAGTACTTCAGACTAGCTGCACCTCCACCAGCTACCCTGCAGTCTACAAAGTACTTCAGACTAGCTGCACCTTCACCAGCTACCCTGCAGTCTACAAAGTACTTCAGACTAGCTGCACCTTCACCAGCTTTGAGAACACTTTCATGATCAATCTTTATAAAACACATCATATATATTATTCTGAAATGGACCGATCTGCACAACGACTACTTTTACTGTCGCTACTTTCGCTATATTTTGGTGATAATACTTTTCTACTTTCACTTGAGGAACATTTTGAATGCAGGACTTTTACTGTAACAGAGTATTCCTACACTCTGGTACTTCTACTTTTACTCAAGTTCAAGACATGAGTACTTCTCCCATCCCTGCCAAAAAGTATAAATGGGCCCCTTTAAGAAACCTTTTCAGGCACAACGTGACAATAATCATTATCCATACAATAAAAACAATTTATAAACCCACTACCTCCTGCAAACGTCAGATATAGACGAATATAAACTCACTGGTGACACAGTGCAACACCAAAGACAGATATTTATCTTAGCAGTTGGTAGAAACCAAAAACAGAGGTGAACTCAAAAGTGAATATTTTACTCGCCTTCATCAGATTGACACAACCAGCTCTGAAAGAATCCTCATGTGGCTCTGTAACTGCTGCATGTTTAAATTAGCAACTGATTGCAAACAAGTTTCTCAACTTGAAGGGTATGATGTGTCATGTGTTGTATAACGAATTTGTGTTGGCTGCCCTCATCGCTGACAAAACAAGTTTAATGCAGGTTTGTACATTTACATTTTTTTATTTTAACGATCTCATTCACAGAGAATGCTAATTTTCTATACAGCTGCAGTCAAACCATAGTTTGAACCACATTTGGCACATCTACTGTATACTGTATTTGATCCAAATGTTTCTTAACTCTGACATCTAACTTAGTGAGAAGCAACAGCTAGGTTATTTTAGCATCTTGAAAATTATTCATGGGCAATATCATTTGATAAATAATTGGAGGAAACAGAGGTGACATTGTGCAAATCTGTCATATATACTGGACACCGACATACTATATAAACACATGTATTTCTACTGCTGCACCATTTATCATGATCCAATTAACAACATGCATCAACAACTTTCCATGACCCTTTCCTGCATGTTCTTCTTTCCACTGGAAAGGGTATACTTTTGCAAATAGACAGAATTGTTGTTTTAGGATATACAAAATATGCTTTATTTCTACAGAGAGAATTAAAGAAAATGAGCATCAGAGCTATTTGCAAATGTGTTGTGTTTGCAGGAGAGAACCTGGCACTCCAAGGAAAAGCCTCACAGTCATCACAACATCAAACGTACAGTGCTTATAAAATGCCATTGATGGAAATCGTGCCAGCTACTGGGAAAAGGCTTCTTGTACCCACACAAACCACGAATTGAACCCATGGTGGCGACTGGACCTGGGCAAAACCCACAACATATTTTCTGTTAAGATAACTAACTACAAAAATAACCCTTTGTATATTAATGGAGCAGAGATAAAAATTGGAGATTCTCTTGATAACGATTGCAACAACAATCCGAGGTACAGTCCATTCACTTCATTACTACTGTAGCTCTTGTTATAATGGATATCATTATATTTGTAACCACTGTGCAGTAACTTGAAATGATGTGTGTCTTTAGAGAATCCATGTATTTAAATTGTCTTTAACTATTTTTCTTCTTCCGCTAGGTGTGCTGTGATCTCAAGCATGCCTGGAGGTTTTACGGAAACATTCCAGTGTAACGGGATGGACGGTCGCTACGTCAACATCGTCATTCCTGGAAGAACCGGGTACCTGGCACTCGGTGAGGTGGAGGTGTACGGCTCCAGGCTGGATTAGGTCTGAATAGGTTACACGTGTATCAATGACCTTTGATACAGCTGTAGCTCTTGTACAGACGTGTGTTGCTCGCTGCAGATGGCTGGGAGTTTGAGCTTTGTAAACCTGAGGCACTCCAACACAAAAAGTAATGTGACTTGCCAATCAACATGAACAAACACAGGATAATGTCTTTCCATTCTGCTTTTTTATCAATCAAGCAATCAAGTCAGACCCTAATGGGGACATTATAATCATGTAACAATTAATTAAGATCAACCAGTTTCACTGAGTCATGTCAGTAATCAGTGTGGAAAATTAAAAACGTTTAAATGCTTTTATATTTGTTTTATTAGAATTAATTAACTACAACTACATTATGTTGGGAAATTATGTGTAACAGAATGAAAATAACTGATCTTTGAATAACATTTGACTAAATTAATAAAAACCTTCAGTGAACAACATCTGGAGGTTGTGGCTCAGTGCGTTGATCTTCAAATCAGGTTCAATCCCACTGCAGCCAGCATGTTGTTGTGTCCCTGGAAAAGACGCTTCACCCCAAAGTGCTCCTGTGGGGATTGTCCACAGTAGCCTACTGAATGTATGTAATTCGCTTTGGATAAAACGTCTAACAAGTTACATGGAATCTAATCTAATAATCGGATAATATGCATTTAAATTAAACTGTGTGCATACCCTGAAACACATATTTCTCCATGAATGTATACCAAAGCAAAGCTGAATCCTTCAAGTTGCAAAGGGCATCTTCAATGCTGTTTCAACTGTTTCCTTTATAGATATTGTCATGTGGTATGCATAGTGACCAAGTCAGTTAGTTGGCATAAACATCATCTTAAATCAGCCTATACATTAAGGTCAATCAGTTTTCATATAATTATATTCATCCATGACAATCAATGTGCACATAGGTCCATCACATTTTGATCGCTTCTCTATTTTTTTGTTGTTGTGCCTTTTCAGCAGCGATATCATATTTCTGAGAATGCAAAGTACACACATTATCTAATCAAACGAGGAAGTTGTGACTTAAATGATCCACTTGGCAGTGTGTGGCATCTTTGTTTATCTGACCATGAAGTACAACCAGTTGTATCTGAGAATTTACAGTAAACCGCGAGCACATAACAAAAACAAGAGACATAGCAACAACAACTACCTATCAACAGCGTAAACTCCCGCAGACAGTACACACGTTGATCCTCTGAACGTGTGTGAAGACGGAGAAAGTAAAGAATACAGTTTATGTTTAAATGTTAGCACCCCCCGAAGAGGCACAAGCTCTTACGTTGAGTCTGGAGTTTCAATAAATTCTAAATCATCAGTAAAGTCTACGACCATATTTCGGAGGGATATGCTACATATTAACTTTCAATTGTATACATTTCAGTTCTTCAATAACATTACTTAATTAACACTTCACTTTCCGGACACAGTTCCATTATATTCACTGTCGATTGTTATTTTTTAATAGTCTTTCCGGAATTTGGCCGTGTAAATTGTCCTCTTGGCTTGCCGTACAGCCAATACGTGACGTCATTAGTACGCGTACTATGGCTATGATTCCTGTCTCCAACCGTTCTTATTATACATCCATGCTCCAACCTAGCAACTGTACTACATTTAACACATGTAGGCCTATCGGTACCAGCAAAGGAGGAAGGGAGGTGACCAAACATAAGACAGAGAGCAGGAAATAGCACCCGAGGGTGGGGAAGGAGCCATAGCTAGCTATCAAGCTAAAGTAGCTATCGTTAGCAAACCCGAAAGGAGTGTAAGCAACTGTGGAGTTAAAGTCGCTACGAGAAGGAGAGTTGTGAGTGCTTAAGCTGTAATAACGTGTGATTACAACGTCAGGTAGCTGCCGTGATCAAGCATTTTTAAAACGATCGATTTAGTTTAAGATAATATAAGATATCAGCAGCAGAGCATACACAACAGGATAGCCCGGAACTCACAACACGCTTACCGCAATAGTAAGTGAGGGTCCAGTAGGTGGCTGGATGCACCTTTAAAGTTATTTGCAATCCGCCAAGAAGAAGAAGAAGAAGAAGAAGAAGAAGAAGAGGTGAGTGGATTAAACATCTGCAGAGGTTTCATTAAGTGTATTTACACCTCTTAGCTTACGGTTAATCACGAATCAGAAGTTATCTTATTTAACACTAACAGCTGCAATCTTGAAAGAAAGAAACTCACAAAAAAACTTTAAAATGTGCGCCAAAAATAGTCTCAAATTATCTTTAAATAAAGACTAAAAGCCATCGGCTAACAGCTACAGTCTAAAAGCTATCTGCTAGCTTTATGAACGCAGCCCCAGGTGTGTGTGTGTGTGTGTGTGTGTGTGTGTGTTTTATTCTCCTTCAGGTGGAGGAAATACCTTAATAATTACTTTCTCTAACATTATTATATCGTTTAGTTTGAGTAAACGCTCCCTTTCTACCTTCAGCATATTGTTTTAGTACGGTAACTCTTTATTACCGTTAGCATACTGGTTTCTGTTAGGTAACTCCTTTATGTTACAGGATGAATCCTCAGTTGATTGACTTGTTGTTTCTAGTCTCCTCCTGACTGACTGAGTCCTGGAGCTGTGGGTTTCTCCTCTTCAGTGAAGCAGCTTTATTACTGTCTCCTATTGTCGCAGACAAAGTAGCATTACATGGAAATACTCAAGTAAAGTAAAAGTACCTCTAAATACTATAGTACTGAAGTACAGTACTTGAGTACATGTACTTAGTTACTTCTCACCTCTGCTATGAACCTACGAAGTAGCTGTGGATTCGTTTTGTTGTGTCTGTCGGTTGTATTGAGTTGTCTTGTTTTGTGTCAGCTCTAGTTTTGTTGATTTATTTCAGAGACCCAGCCGGAGAAGGAGCACTGAGAGCAGCATGGACGAGAACAAAGAGACCCCTGGAGCTCAGGTCAGTGTGCACTTCATCACAATATATTCCTAATTCCAGCGTTTCCGCCAGGCGGGCGTCTTGCCTTCATTTGATGCCCTTATTCAGCTCGGAACGCCCTGAACTCGAGCCAAGGGCATCCAAAAGAGTTTTTATCGCTTGAAATGATGAAAAGGAAAAAGGACGAGGACATCCCTCTGTTGGAGGGGCAAAGCAGTCTGGTGGGATTCTTTTCTCCTCCAGCAAAACGTGTTTCTGTGACGGAAAGTGTTCTGCCTTGGGGGTGCTGGAGCACGCGTGTGAACTGCGACCATATATATATATATACCATACCATAGTATATTTTGCGACCCATTCATTATTATTTTGTTTATATCCGTCCGCGAGCACGACGCCATCTGCGATCGATTTACTAGTGGACAATGATCCCTCGCTTGCTGTACCTGTTCGCTCTGCTATCGCGTGGAGGGTCTGCTAACAAGCGACCAACAGAAAGGTTCATGTTGTTGCACCTCACAAATGCCTAACACTGTTATAGGGATCGACCGATATGGCTTTTTCAAGGCCGATACCGATTATTAGTAATCAAGGAGACCGATAACCGATATTTGGAACCGATATACATTTGCAGTAAAATCAGATAATCTTGGTGTCAAAAGGTGGAATAACAAACTCCAACACAACTTCTTTGAAATGCATTTAAGCATATATTATGTTTAATGAACTTTTAAAACATCTTACAACTGGTTTCCTCTCTGTGCCCTTTTCTTTAGTGCAGCCATCTGCAATGAGTTAGAGAGAGACAGAGAGTTCAAAGTGGGGCTGCAGGCTGACATCAATCGATGTTTATTTATATAGCCCAATATCACAAATGTTACATTTGTCTCGGTGGTCTTCACAGTTTGTACAGAATATCAGTATGGCAATACGACACCCTCTGTCCTTAGACCCTCACATCGTACAAGGAAAAACTTCAGGAGAAAACCCACAGTTTTATTATTGTTAACATGCTTAACTAACAATAATGCTTAATTCATTATATCAAAACAATGCCTGTCTATCTAGCATAACATCCCAATAAGCTGCTAGCAACTGCAAAACACTAGTGCTAGCTAATGTTTTGCAAACTATTAAAAGTGAGGCTATTATAGTAGACCGTCAGTCTAGTAGCCTCACTTCTAATATTTTGCTAAACATTTGCTGGATACATGTTGGCTAGCTAATGAGCTTCTTATCAAACTTAAAAACTGCAAGGCTCCACTCGCAGCCCCCCCCCCCCTCCGCACCACAGTTACTCCGCTGCGAGACACTTCAGCTGAGGGGATTGGGATGTTTATTGAATTTCGGCTTTCAACAGACTTACCTTCGAAACACATGTATGGCTCTGCCGCTCAGCACTGCTGCTTGCTTCAGTCTGTGTCTGCGTTCTTTCGCACCTGCCTGTAATTTGAGAAGGTCCCGCCTCTCTGGCTGGCTCCCGCCCCGAAAATCTTCAGTGTTGATTGACACTTCAGTAATAGCCTATCAGATAGCGCTGTGGGCGGGACATTGCTCCTGGACACAGATGCCCCTTTCACACCAACGCCTGAAAAGTACCGGTTTCTCCTGTTCACACCGCAGAGGCGCCGCCTCTTAGCTCCAGATTCCAGTTCACTTCCAGCTCCAAAAAATTGTCGGTCTAGAGGCAAGAGCTTCGGAGCTAAGAGGCGGCATCGCTTACGTCGAGGGGTGCAGGAAACTAAACCCACCTCCCCTGAACATGGGTCGACTGAAGAGTCTCGTCATGCCTGCCTACAAGCAGTAGTGCTTATAAACATACTTTATAAAGTCAGGCAACCAGGCTTCTTGTGATTCTGTTCATTTGTACCTTACTTTGACCATCCGTTCACTGTTATTGATCATTGTGGAGAGACGCAGACGTTTTGTTTTGTATTATAGCCAGTAGCGTGGCGTGGGGAAAAAATTAGAGAAAGCCAATAATACGTCCTTTCTTTTGGGTCGGGGGTGTGGTGGTCAATGTGATAACGTAACCGGATGAGTGATTACAGCACCCGGTATCATTTTACACACATTTGTATCAGATGCAGGACTTACACACGCCTGTTATCTAACCGACAGGTCCGCACGCACTCCAGCCGAAACTCTATAAGCATTCATTCACTAACTAAATCAGGAGAGCTTTAACGTTTTACGTCCGATTCGCTCCTTTTTTCCTCGCTGTACACAGCTCCAGTTTGGGCATTGGCCTCTCATCTCCACCCTCCATAATTGCACTTGCTTCAGTTGCTTGCTACTTTCTAACGGCTGTGAGAGTGATGCAGTGACGCTATCTATCTTCTATCGATTAGATGTATGATTCGAAAATTATAAAAGTAGGGTAGACATGTGGATATTATCCGACTGAACACAACTTGCATTTATCTAACAGGTTCGTTTTCCACTGACCTTATTTCGAGCTATTTTCCTAAATCCTATGGAGGGAAACATGCGCAGCTTACTTCCGGATTTTAGGACGCGTCACTGCAACACTAAGTTGATTTGATTGGATTGTTAGGCAAGGGAAGCCAGCCGCCTCGGGCTTCCCTTGGCATGGCCCTGACCAATCACAGGTTGGCAGGGGCATCACGTGAGCCTCATCTGATTGGTCAATCCCTCCATTTGTTTTTACCAAGGGAAGCCAGATTCGGCTGGCCTCCTCTCGCAACAGTGAGTGCAATCTACTGTTTCACCATAACATCTAGAGGGGCGCTGTTTGTTTCACTCTTTGTAAAATACTCAATGAGAATGGGGGAGAGACGGGCCGGCAGCAACACACATCAAAGGAGAATTATCGAAACAAAACAAAGTGTTTTTATTTATTTATTTAAATTATAACTACAATCCGAAAAAACAGGGGAAGCCTGGCTTCCCTTGGCCTCCGGGAGAAAACGCCACTGATAATAGCAGCTATCGGATGGAATCAATACATGGGCTGCACAGGTTGTCGTGTCCGACTATCACAAGTAGAATCATAATAAAAATAGGCCGGTAAAATGTGCCTGGAGAAAACGGTTTATGCCACAATAGGATAGCAATAGCAAGTAGTCAGTTTAGCTTCGGTTGCTATGCTAACATCACCCATTTTATACCAGAGAAACTTTCATAACAACGTTGTGATGCCAAACAGCGTCAATTCAGACTGACACACATTCACTTAAGGGGAACTGGGGATATGTATCAGCTGCTTGTGTGACAGTCGGACAGTGAATACTTTAGAGCGGCCGCTGCAGTGTGAGCTAACCGGGAGCTAACGGCAGAAGAAACTCCCGTGCAAGAGCAGCCATCACTGCAGCGGTCGGTAAATGCAGCAGAAAGACATTAATAAACAATGAACCACGGCACTCTGGAAAAAAGCATAAGGTTGGAGAAGTCGTTATTTAATTTAATCTGGCTTCGTGTGATTAAAAGCAACACGATCATCGACCCGACGCAGTCCCCCATTGTTGTTGTTTTGAGCGCCTTAACGCCGTTGGGGAGCAAATCAGCGATGTAAACGGTGACGTCATGACGCAGCAGCGGCAGCACCAGTCGGGCTCTGGGTGGTGTGAACAAAGCGGGAGCAGAAAAGGGAGACCGGAGCTGAAACAGAAAAGCTCTAGCACGGAGCTAGAACGGGAAAAGCACTGGTGTGAAAGTCGCAAGAGTGGTGACTGCAGCCAGAGAAACGGCCGCATCAGAGCCAAAGTTTTATCGGCAATTTGATTTTTAAAAAAGGCCGATTCTGATAATCGGTCAAATGCGGGAGGGGGCGATTATCGGTCGACCCCTACACTGTTATCCCCAAATGAAAGATCACAACCTGTTTTGAAATATACAATATGAATTAGGGATGTCCCGATCTCGTTTTTTAGCTTCCGATCCGATTCCGATATTTTCATATAGGTTCCGATCCCGATATTTCCCGATACCGATTTCCGATATCACATTTTGTGTTGGCAAACAGCATTTCATTTCGTATACATTAAGAAATAGACAGGCACCCAAGCTGTGCTCAATAGCTGTTATTCTCAAGAGCATTTATTTTGCAATAATAATAAAAAAACAACTTTCCTATCCAACATAAAGTACCCTTTACAACTCAAAAGGTTACTCATTTAACAGCAGTAAATACAAGTAAGCTTCACTAAACTTTACTTCTTGGAAGTAAGTAACCATAACTTAAAAATATTTGCATTAATTGTACACATAAAGTAAACATAACATACACAAAGTTTTGGTTTCCACCCTTTTTTCAAGTAAACTGAACTTATTATTTTTCACAGTGTGGGTAATTAAGGGATCTCAGAGACATCTAATCACTAAACTTAAACATAAACATGTTTACAGTGTAATAGAGCTCCTTATTTCCTCCATCTTAATCTACTGCACTGACTTCTTCAAAGTGTAGTGCAGGTTTTTTGTAATGAAAACCAACACCTGCACCTTATCGGCTGTCAACCGGTTCCTTTTTTCATCAAGGACATTTGACACTGCACTAAACAGTCTCTCACTGTCCACCGATGTACAAGGTGCACAAAGAAACTTCATGGCTGTATCAGCCAGTGCGGGTCGCTGTGTAGCATGTGCCCGCCAGTAGTGTAGAGGATTCTCTGACCTTGGGATGGTTTGTTCAGCCAGGTAGGCCTCCACCTGAGTGACGACTGCTGACGTACTCACAGGCCTCGACTCCACCACATTCCCCTCCAAGATCTCGTCATATAGACTGACAAAGCTGCTGTTTGCTGTTAGCTGCTGGGTTGCCACAACCTCAGAGATATTCAGACCCTTTGAGATAATTAAGTCCAGAGTGTGCCCCTTATTGTGCGTGGGCTCCGTCACATGCTGAGTCAGTCCATAGTTATCAAGAAACCAAAACAGTTCTTTAGCCCCTCTGTCCTGGGGGTTGTCAACATGGATGTTAAAATCACCAACAATGACTAGACGGTCAAAGTCAAAACACACTATAGACAGCAGTTCAGTAAAGTCATCAAAAAAAGCTAAAATAAGCTAGTAAAGAGCACAGCTGAACTCCTGCAGCCCTGGGGGGCCCCTACATTGGTTGTGATGGCAGATGACAGGGTTTTGTTAACCTTCACAAGTTGCTCTCTGCTGGTGAGGAAAGCGGCATACCAGTAAATCAGGTATGGATTTACTTCCATTTTGGCCATTTTTGACACCAAGATGTCTGCTTGTATTGTGTTGAATGCTGCTGAGAAGTCTAGGAAGAGGGCTCTTGCATAGGTGTGAAGTGTATCTAAATGTTTAGTAATGACATGAACCAGAGTAGCAACAGTGCCATCCCCTTGCGTATAGGCAAATTGGTATGGATCAAGTATGTCTTGTCCGTCACAATAGGTTTAGCTGAAGAAGTCATTCCTGTCATGGTTCTCATGGTGTCCCGCACTTTTTTGGGGTCTTTGGCTTTAAAAGCATTTCCCAAAAGCTCTCTGTGTGCCAATTTTGATTCTCTCAATTTGACTTTCAGTTCTTTCTCTGTCTAAGTGCTCCATAGTCTTTGTTTTTGAAAGCTATTTTATAACTTTTTTTAATGTCCTTAGTCACATAGGATTTATTCGATAGATTTGTATTTCTTTAGCGGGACACAGAAGTTAATATAGTCTTTGGTAACAGTAGTTATTTCATCTAGTGAACCTTCCTGAAAAATGTCCCAATCTGTCCAATCAAAACAGGCTTTCAACTGTTCCCTACTTTCATTTGTCCATGTCCTTATTACTTTCTTTTCTGGTTGACTTCCCTTGAGTTTGGTCTTATACACTGGTATCATATTCACAACATTGTCCCAAATGCATAATTCCAGGTTTGTTGTTATTTATGTTTGAACAGTAAGTTTCAGTTTAAAAATAATGAACTCTGACATTTTGAATAATTAACTGTATTAAACGGTTAAAAACAAACCACAAACAGTACCACACACACTCAGATGGCCATATTTAGTGTGAATGCTGTATACAGCATTCCACTATAGTGCTTCAAAAAAACTTTATTCTTCCTCTTATTATTATTTCAGCCAATACTTTGGCTCTCCATAACTTCAGCTTATTTTCAGCTACAGAAACCATTCAAATATTAAACTATTCAGCCTGTTCAGGAATCGATGGGAAACCTTCAACTTTTTCAAAATATTTTATACTTTTTGAAATATTCAGCTTTTTAAACTCTTTTTTTAACATTGAAGTCAATGGGAAGAGCCTTCAAATCAGCCAATACTTTAGCTCTCCATAACTTCAGCTTACTTTCAGCTACAGAAACCATTCAAATATTAAACTATTCAGCCTGTTCAGGAATCGATGGGAAACCTTCAACTTTTTCAAAATATTTTATACTTTTTGAAATATTCAGCTTTTTAAACTATTTTTGTAACATTGAAGTCAATGGGAGATGCCTTCAAATCCACTTTCCTACACTTTGCGCCAAATGCATCTCCTTCCACATAATTTCAGCCAGACACTTCATTCCAACTTTCAAATGATCACAATACATTCAGCTATAAAACTTGTATAAAATATATTTGATATCTTTTCACTTTTTGAGATATTGAATTTAGTTTGGAGCTTGGAAGAGAGGCCTTTTCAGATTTTAACATTACAGTGGATGGAGCAGCTCATTAACTCTAGAGTGCTTTGATCTCAAAACAGAGTGCAGCGGTGCCTGAAATTCTCCCCCAAAAATGTTTTAAACTTGCCATAATTCCCAAACCCTACACTCCTCAGACATATTTTTTTATGGAAAACGTAGGAAAACCTCTCCTAGCTTGGAAAATAAGAAAAGATTAAGAAAAGATATTAAACAAAATGCCTCTTGAGGGCATGAAGAGAGAAAAAGTCCAGCTAGCTCCCAATTGATTGCCATGTTAAATTGTTCCGGAACTTTCTTCCCAGCAGGGAGAAGTACACTTTAGACAAACTGCTCCCATCTCCACATTTTACACCAAAATAAACAACATATTTCAGTTCATTGGGGTTCCCTGATGCTCACGGTCTGGTCATTTTTTTTTATAGGAGCCATAGTTTTTGAACAGGTGGCAAAATTGTCAGATATACTCCTCAATGCATTCTTATGGGACTCAGTGCTGCAGATGGTTGTCATGGTGTTGGTGTTGGCAGATTGGAGCCACACACACACACACACACACACACGTGAGTGACATCATCCAATCAGAGCAGACACCATGGAACCCTTTGATCTCTGGGTTTACACACACAGGTGTTTGTAAACATTCAATCACTACTACTTACATTTAATATCTTTATGTAACTCCTTCAGCCTAATTGCAGCTGCAGGAACCATTCAAATATCAAACCATTCAGCCTTTTCAACTCATGATGGGAAACTTTCAACTTTTTCAAAATATGTTATACTTTTTAAAATATTCAGCTTTTTAAAGACTCTCTCTCACATACATGCACCCTCTCTCTCTCTCCCTTTCTCTCTCTCTCTCTCTCTCTCTCTCTCTCTCTCTCTCTCTCTCTCTCAAACACAGACACACATTCTATCTCTCTATCTCTCTCACACACATACACAGACACACTCTCTCTCTATCTCTCTCACACACAGACACACACTCTCTCTTTCACACAGACACAGACTCTCTCTCTCTCTCTCTCTCACACACACACAGACACACGCACTCTCTCTCACACACATACACACACAGACACACACTCTCTCTTTCACACGGACACAGACACACTCTCTCTCACACACAGACACACGCACTCTCTCTCACACACATACACACACACACACATATACTAACACACTCTCTCTCTCTCACACACAGACACACGCACTCTCTCTCACACACAGACACACACTCTCTTTCACACAGACACAGACACACACTCTCTCTCCCTCTCTCTCTCTCACACACAGACACACACACTCTCTCTCACACACTATATCTCACTCTCACACATACACACATACACACACACACACACACACACACACACACACACTCTCTCTCACACACAGACACACTCTCTCTCTCACACACAGACACACACACTCTCTCTCTCTCTCTACCACACACACTGAACAGCTATCTACCACACACACTGAATTTATCTCGCTCTCTCTCTCTCTGCATTTGGTAAATGGTCTTAAGTCGTCATCATGTTAAACTTTGATCTCTGGGTTTACACCACACACAGGTGTTTGTACACATTCATTCACTACTACTTACAACTAATATCTAACTCCTTCAGCCTAATTTCAGCTATAAACCATTCAACTATTACATTATTCAGCTATTTCAGGACATTGGGGCTATACACGTAGTTGTTTACACCTTTTTTTTAAACCTTTTCTTTTAAATATTAAGCTTTTTCTGCATTGTTTTAGCTAAAAGCAGCTACTATTCAGCTAATAACATATTCAGCTTTTTCTGCATTTTCAGCTAAATTCAGCCATAAATGTTCACAGTTTCCAGCATTCGCACGCATTTTCTGCAAGAAATGCATTTTCTAGTATCTATAATGGCTCATGTCAAACAAAAAGGTTTTATCAAGCTGTAAAACTAAAAAGAATGTCTTACATCATAAATAATAAGAACATGTTTCAAGAGCGCATAGTCGTTGAAAAACATATGCCAAAAGCTTCCGTTATTTATTTTGGTCTCTCGGCTCTCATGTCTATTGGCTTCTTAAAAACAGTGGGGATCCGCTGTTGAACTGCTGTTGTCTTTTGCCGGGCTCCGGTGATTGGCAAATCTGGGTGATGCCTTCTGATATGATTTAGCATGTTTGGCGTGTGTTACCATTAGCATACCGCACAGCTATCGAACAACGCCGACACACCGTCCTCGTCCGATTTATTGTAGTCCACAGGGAACCCGAAATATTCCCACACAGTTGATTTAAAAGAAGCAGGTTGGTTCTAGCTCCTGTGTGTTATCTGAAATCGCCATACTAACTTTTCTTCTTCTTGTATTTTGTTGTTGTGTTTCTTCTTGTTCTTCATTTGTTGTTTAAGGGCGGCTGGCAAACAGATTTTAGGCGCAATACCGCCCCCTGGATTATATATAGTGTAGTGGATACTGCCCTGAGTGACAGACTTTTTTCCCACTCGAAAAAAAAAAAAGGCGTATTCGTCGTGTGACTGCGTGTGACGTCCGAACCGTGACGGGACGAATACGGATACCGTTACACCCCTAATTGTGATCCCTAACATACTGCTGGAACCCAGGTAACAGTCTCCAGGCAACATTGCTTCATGTCCCCGAGCACTATTGCCGGTGCATCGGGGTGGCTGAGTTGCAGCTCGTGAACACAGTGGCCTCTGCCGCTGGGAGGCACGTAAACAACAAACAGTAAAATACACCCGAATTCTCTAGGCAGATAAAAGGGTCTTAACGTCATGCCGAGAATGTGTGTGTGTGTGTGCAGGTGCAGCCTGTGGTCGCTCGTTAGCTGTTCTAATGACGGTGAAGGCACAGCTCTTTGTAGCTGGTGCTGCTCTTCTCAGATTCTGCTGAGTTACACTGCCTCCGGGTGCTGCAGAGATTTCATGAAGTGAAGGGGGGTTCTTCTTCTATAAAACAGCTGTGGGCAGCAGATACTGTGAGTCACAGACATGAATACATAGGTCAAGGCAGACTGGTTCACAGACTCTCCTGTTTTGCCGATCCGGTGCTTGACCAAATAACTCTACACCCTTGGCCGAAATGTCCCTAAAATGAATTCCGAGTTTGAAATATATCTAAAATAATGTATGTATTTCCCCACATAAACATAACAGTCTGCAATGAAACGGCTGTCTCCTGTGCGCTCCACTTCCTACTTTCTCCTGCGAACGAGATTTTCTCTCTTTTCTTTTTCTTTCATTGCCCTCTAGGGGCTTCGTACAATACAAATGCAAATATTTTATTTTTAAAAGTAAAGTCCTTTCCAGTCATCTGTCTCAAGCCTAAGTCAAGTCTCAAGTCATGAATACCAAGTCAAAGTCAAGTCGAGTCTTTTATAAATGTTAATCAAGCAAGTCTCAAGTCAAAAAATATGCTATGCGAGTCAAGTCACGTGACTCGCGTCCCCCACCTCTGGTATATACTTTGGTTAGAATATTGCTGTATTACTGTATCAAATATAATACAAATATAATAAACACAAACAGTTGATAAGTAGTATTTTGTTAACTCAAGGTTTATATTAAGTGAGTTTTTATTGTGTTAACTTGTGTATTTATGCTTTTTAGATTGACTTTCTCTCTTTCTCTGTCCGTCTGTTCTAGAAACTGAAAGGAAGAAAGAGACTTCACGGCTGTCAGCAATGTGACAAATCTTTTTCAACATCTGGAGATTTAAAGATCCACCTGCGTATTCACACAGGAGAAAAACCGTACAGCTGTGAACAGTGTGGGAAAGCTTTCACTCAATCAGGTGCTCTCAAATTACATCAACGTATTCATACTGGAGAAAAACCTTACAGGTGTGAAGTGTGTGGGATAACTTTCACTACATCAGGTAATCTCAAATCACATCGATTTATTCATACTGGAGAAAAACCTTACAGCTGTGAAGAGTGTGGGAAAGCTTTCGCTCAATCAGGTGCTCTCAAATCACATCAACGGCTTCACACAGGAGAAAAACCGTACAGCTGTGAAGAGTGTGGGATAACTTTCACTCAATCAAGTCATCTCAAATCACATCAACTTATTCATACTGGAGAAAAACCTTACAGCTGTGAAGAGTGTGGGAAAACTTTCACTCAATCAGGTGCTCTCAAATTACATCAACTTATTCATACTGGAGAAAAACCTTACAGCTGTGAAGAGTGTGGGATAACTTTCACTCAATCAGGTGCTCTCAAATTACATCAACGTATTCATACTGGAGAAAAACCTTACAGGTGTGAAGAGTGTGGGACAACCTTCACTACATCAGGTAATCTCAAATCACATCGATTTATTCATACTGGAGAAAAACCTTACAGCTGTGAAGAGTGTGGGAAAACTTTCACTCAATCAGGTGCTCTCAAATTACATCAACGTATTCACACTGGAGAAAAACCTTACAGCTGTGAAGAGTGTGCGACAACTTTCACTACATCGGGTGCTCTCAAATCACATCACCGTATTCACACTGGAGAAAAACCGTACTGGTGTGAAGAGTGTGGGACAACTTTCACTACATCAGGTGCTCTCAAATCACATCACCGTATTCATACTGGAGAAAAACCTCACAGCTGTGAAGAGTGTGGGAAAACTTTCACTACATCAGGTGCTCTAGAATCACATCACCGTATTCACACTGGAGAAAAACCGTACTGGTGTGAAGAGTGTGGGAAAATGTTCACTCAATCAGGTGCTCTGAAATCACATCTTCATGTTCACACAGGAGAAAAACCATAGTGGTTTTAAGAGTGTAGGGCCCTGATTTAAGCTTATTTAGTTTTTTCACATTTTACAATAAACAACTCCCATTTATTGGCCATGCATTGGGTGATCCTTTTTTCCATTACTGATCCCATCCCAACAGCGCCATCTGTTGACGTAACATCAGAATTGACAGGCATAATGTTCCCTGTTCCTTTAAGTTTCGTTTGCTGGCTGTCCGTCTGCTGACAGGGCGCTGATTCAAACAGCTGACATTATTGCAGCATTAAATCCAAGCCATTGTCCAATACAGTTTATGTATCCAATATACAATCCAGTTTTAGTGCTGCACATACCCGGCCGCTTTCCCAGCCTTGGTTCTCGGCATCTCCTTTCGCCATCTTGATGAGCACAGGTGGTGACAATCTCCAGCTGATTGTGGCGTGTTGTCCAGCTGATCCGGGATGATGGTGTCGGTTGTGAAGTAATCCAATTGTTTGTCCAGTGAAAACGATCCTTAATCCATATATTAAGCGATATATTTCTTATATTGTTCAGTTTCACTCATAGAGTACGATTCTATTTAATGGAAATGGAAATGTTCCTGTGTCCTATATCTTTTTGCCATTACTTCACAGGAGGGTTTAGAGTGATCCTGACTTAGACACAAACATATGAAGTTCCGATGTTTTGCTGCAGTTTTAGGATGATGTTTTATTGCTTTACATACCAAGGTTAAAGTACACTGTGTCAATAGTTGTAGTATGAGCATCTGCCGGGGCTGTCTGGGCTGGCCGTCTGGTAGAATCGGTATGCTCTTCCTCCTGTGTCCTCTTCCTCTCCTGTCACCTATGACCCCTTTTATACACCCTGTGCAGCTAAACCCCGCCACCAAGTGTTCAAAATAATGTTGCACTACTACTGATTTTGCCTCCTTTTTCACTGACAAAATTCAGAAAATCAGACAAGCAGTCAGTGCCTCTACATCAGGAACAGCAAATGGGTTGTCTCTGTGTCCACCTAATAACAATTCAAGCACCATGACACAATTCCATCAGATTAATGATAAAAACCTAGAGGACATTATACAACTTCTGAAACACTCCTCCTGCTGCCTTGATATTATTCCAACAGGATTTTTCAAAGATGTTTTGCCTTGCATGGCCTCAGATCTACTTCATATAGTAAACAAATCTCTTCACTCAGTTATTTTTCCACAGGCCCTGAAAACTGCAGTCATTAAACCGCTCTTAAAAAAGAATAATCTAGATGCTTCAGTAATGAACAATTACAGGCCCATATCAAACCTCCGATTTCTAGATAAAATCATTGAAAAAGTTGTTTTTCAACAGTTGAGTAATTTCTTGCATTTAAATAACTGTTTCGATGTGTTCCAGTCAGGCTTTCGTCCAAACCACAGCACTGAGACTGCTCTTGTAAAGGTCTTTAATGACATTCACTTAAACACGGACAGAAACAACTTTGTTTCTATAGGTACATACACATCTGAGTTGACAAATATGACATGTGGGGTTCCTCAAGGCTCCATCTTGGGGCCTCTTCTCTTTAACATCTACATGCTACCACTGGCTCAGATAATGAAAAACAACAAAATAAGTTACCATAGCTATGCAGATGACACACAAATCTACGTAACAATTTCACCAGAAGACTATGCTCCAATTCAAACACTGAGTAAATGCATTGAACAAATCAATGACTGGATGTGTCAGTACTTTCTCCAATTAAACAAAGACAAAAAGTGAGGTAATGGTTTTTGGAGCAAAGTCGGAACGTATAAAAGTGAGCGCTGAGCTTCTGTCTGCAATGTTCAAACCAACAGATAAAGCCAGAAATCTAGGTGTAGTCATGGACTCTCACCTGAGTTTCAACAGTCACATTAAAACAGTTACTAAATCAGCCTACTATCACCTAAAGAATATATCTAGGATTAAAAGACTAATGTCACAGCAGGATTTGGAAAAACTTGTCCATGCTTTTATCTTCAGTAGACTCGACTACTGCAATGGTGTCTTCACAGGTCTCACAAAAAAATCTATTCGGAAGCTGCAGCTGATTCAGAACGCCGCTGCTCGAGTCCTCAATGACACTAAGAAAGTGGATCACATCACTCCTGTTCTGAAGTCTTTACACTGGCTTCCTGTTTGTCAAAGACTCGATTTCAAAAATACTGCTGCTGGTTTATAAAGCACTGAATGGTTTAGACCCATTCTAAGGGGTCGTCACATACATTTCTGACCTCCTGCTAAATTATGAACCATCTAGATCTCTCAGGTCTTCAGGGACTGGTCAGCTTTCTGTCCCCAGAGTCAGAACTAAACATGGTAAAGCAGCATTCAGTTATTATGCTCCAAATATCTGGAACAAACTCCCAGAAACCTGCAATTCCGCTGCAACTCTGACTACTTTTAAATCCAGGCTGAAGACTTTTCTTTTTGTCGCTGCTTTTAATTGAACTATTCATATCTTAGACTGCACTGTAACTTTTATCCATGTATTTTTTCTTTTTTAAATTTAAATGTAATTAATTTCTCCATGACATTTATGAGAGGGACTGCTAGAAAGTAGGATATTTGGGATATCCATCGTAGCCAGGGTTTAGGATCAGTTTTTGGGTGATTTGTACTGGGGAACAAGTACCACATCACCGACGGGTGAAAAATAGTGTTTTGGTAACACTTAAATACTTTGTTATGGAACGCAAAGCAGAGTAGGGGGCTAGTACACCCTCCTGACGGTCCGATTGTGGATGTCATGCGAGCATAAAATGGTGAAAACAATCAGTCTAAATTAACAATCGGGACGGAAATGTTCGGAGGGAGGTTCTGTGAATAAATAAAAAATCAAGAACTGAAATAATTTAACTATTCATATCTTAGACTGCACTGTAACTTTTATCTTTTAATGTCTGATTTGAAATGCCATTTTCTTAATGTCTTTCATTTTTTGTTTTTCTTTTAATGTTTCTTTTATGTTTTACTGTTTTTAAATGTCTTTATCTGAATGTCTTTCATTTTTGTAAAGCACCTTGAATTGCCTAGTGCTGAAAGGTGCTATATAAATAAACTTGCCTTGCACTATACATATAAATAAGGTAAACTGAGACACCAACAACACCCATAAAATGGCTCCTACAAATAGTGTGGGAAAACTTTTTCTTAAAGTATTCACCTTAAAGTCCGTGAGCGAGTTTCACTGTTCATTAATCTGCTTCATGAATCTAGAACATATTTACGATGTTTTCAGTTTGATTCTATTCTCTTGTTGAAATGATCAGACTACCAAAAATAAAATGGCCTTTGAAATTGACTTGCAACCCTGCATACTTGTTGTGTTTTGCAGCATATTATAAAAATGTCATTCCCTTATTTTAAAATACTACAGGTTGTGTAGTGATGTATTTGAGGTGTGCTGTCCACATCGCAGACCTGAAGTTGTGCAGTCATTTCTCAAAGATGGTGTGGCATATAGGGAGGTGCAATCTCCTGATGATATAGACTGTATTATAGTGGAAATATGCAACCCTAGAAAACAAGATAACATTAGGATAATCAATTTATACAACCCATGTCCAAATCTAACCACTGATATATTTAAAGAAATAGCAGGCAATAAACATAGGAAGGAAGTTTGGTGTGGTGATTTCAATGCACACAACAGTCTATGGGGCAGCAACCATACAGACAGTAACGGAAATATAGTGGAAGAAATGCTGGAGGAAAGAACACTAGTATGCCTTAATGATGGACATGGCACAAGAGTAGATGTTCACAGGGGGAAAGTCTCATGCCTGGATCTGACATTAGTGTCAAACTGTTTGGTTCATACATGAGAATGGTTTGTTTTGAATAACTCCACTGTAGGAAGTGACCATTATCCAGTGCTTACTAAAATGAATAATAATGTGTATATATACAGGAAGGAGGTGTAATAACCAGGTGGTGCTTTGCTAAAGCTGATTGGGGGAAATGTAGGATATGGTGTGAGGAGTCGGTACACCTGCTAACATCAGAGGGAAGCACAGAGGTCATTACAAGCCAAATAACGCAACATATACTAAATGCAGCAGAAAACAGTATACCCAAAACAACAACCAAGGGTAGGAAGAAAGTGGTGCCATGGTGGAATGAGGAATGCAGCAGGGCTATTAAAGAGCAAAATAATGCATTGAGAGAATTAAAGAAAAACATGACACAAATTAATGTTATAGAGTATCAAAGAAAAGGGCAGCTGCTCGAAGGACAATCAAATATACACAAAAGAGAACATGGAGAGAATTGTGTTCTACCATTGGCAGAGGAGTAACATTAGGTGATGTCTGGTCCATGTTTAAGCGGATGAAAAGGTGTATGACTCTATGTGGAGGGATGGGTTACTGATTAAATTGAGTAGAATGGGTATTGGAGGGAGAATGTACAATTGGGTAGGGCCTTTTTAACAGACAGGACATTTAGAGTAAAGGTTAGAGCAGATATTTCCAATTATTTTGAAATAGAAAATGGTATTCCCCAAGGGAGTGCAGTCAGTCCAATATTATCAGATTAAAAATGCCAGAAAGCAAGTCATGCATGCTACATGATATTTACAAATAAACGCAAGATTGATGGCCAACAGCTAACACTATATGTGATCGTCCAATGACAAAGGTGAATGGGGGAGTCTCTTTGTCGTCAACAAATTAAGATACAAGGTCAATGGAAAGGGAATAATTACACAAAGGAACCAGCAGTAAAGAGGAACGGAAAAGCAAGATTTATAATGTTTATGTTAACTTTGAACAGATGTAATGCTTATCATCCTGTGTCCCGTGTGTGAAATGAGTGTTTAGCGCTTGTCAGGGTAAAAAAAATTCCAGGGCGTTTCACCTAACGCAAGAGAACTTACAAGAAACGGGAGGATGCTTTTATAAGATAGCACTTCTTTGTTTATCGGCTCGCTGTTGCTCCACACACACACACACACCACAAAAGCTATAAAAACGGATACATTCACACATTTGCAAAGAGCTTTATGTAGCTGTGGTTGAAGACTGTCACTATAAGAAACATGGAGAGGAGAGAGTATGCCAAATCACCAGCTAATGAAAGAACAAATAGACGGCACAAAGAGATCCAGGTCAGAATACTTCAAGTAAGTTTAAGTTTTTTTTAAAACATTTTTTATCTATGACCCTTTTACATTTGTACTTTAGATGGCAGCTTGTAACTGTTTTTCCATGTGAATAATTGATTTGGGTTTCGCAAGCTTCCTTAACCCTTAGATGCATAAGTGGGTCTTTTTTGACCCGGTGAGGTGAGGTGTCTTTGTAATTACTTTTTTTTATCATTTCATATTCCAGCTATTCCTCAAAAAAAATGTTTTGGATATCATGCCATTCATTACATTACATTACATTACATTGCATTTAGCTGACGGTTTCATCCAAAGCGACTTACAATAAGTGCGTTCGACCAACAAAATACAAGCTTGAAGAAAACAGAATCATACAAGTACATCAGGTTTCATAGAGCAAAAACATTTCAAGTGCTACTCAACTGGCTTTAGATAAGCCAGTCCTTTATTAGTATATAAGTGCTTTGTTAGTAATTATATCGCTCGAAGTGGAGTCGAAAGAGATGAGTTTTCAGTCTGTGCCGGAAGGTGTGTAAGCTTTCTGCTGTCCTGATATCAATGGGGATCTCATTCCACCATTTTGGAGCCAGGATAGCAAACCCACGTGTTTCTGCTGATGGGAACTTGGGTCCCCCTCGCAGTGAGGGTGCAGCGACCTGTTTGGCCGATGCAGAGCGGAGTGCACGTGCTGGGGTGTACGGTTTAACCATATCCTGGATGTAGGAAGGGCCAGATCCATTCGCAGCATGGCACGCAAGTACCATTGTCTTGAAGTGGATTCTAGCAGTGACCGGAAGCCAGTGGAGGGAGCGGAGGAGCGGCGTGGTGTGGGAGAATTTAGGAAGGTTGAAGACCAGACGAGCCGCTGCATTCTGGATGAGCTGCAGAGGTCGGATGGCACATGCAGGTAGACCAGCCAGGAGGGAGTTGCAGTAGTCTAGGCGTGAGGTGACGAGAGCCTGTACCAGAACCTGCGTCGCTTTCTGGGTCAGTTGGGGACGTATCCTCCTGATGTTGTAAAGCGTGTATCTGCAGCAGCGGGTTGTAGCAGCTATGTTTGCAGTGAAGGACAGGTTGTTATCTAGGATCACACCCAGATTCCTTGCAGTCTGAGTTGGGGAAACAACAGATGTGCCGATGTTGATTGTTATTCAACATTTTAATTTAAATTGTGTACATTTTAAGAAATTGTAGTTTTTGTATTACTATCCCAAGCTTCAATAAGTGGGTCAAAAATGACCCGCATGCATTTTCTATGGAATCCTATGGGAACGTTTGATTATTATCACCTGTGGCTGTCAGGAATACATTCACTGTAGACCACACAGACTACATCACAAGTGACACCTCTCAGGAAGATTATTTTACACCGCAAGATCTGATACCTGTCAGTATAATAATAAGAATACATTATAGGACTTTTCAAGGACTCAAAATCGCACAATATAAGGGAAGGTTAGGGTTATAGGACTATCAAACTTGATCAACCGGCATGGATTGTTGGGGGGGGGCTATGAGTTGTCGGAGTTGAGAGGCCTGTTAATTTGTTCCGGCAAATTACTCAGACCTACTAATTGACCTAACAGAAGCTATTGAGTCCCTGTAAGTGTACTGCTTGGCTCAGATCCACCAACGTCAGCAAGATCTCACCTCTACTAACTCCTGAAGAACCAGGTTCAATTAACTGCTGTTTCAATTCAGACGACCCGCTAAATCTGTTTAAGCGATCCCAGGCATATACAAATTAAGAATATGTGAAGAGAAAAATAATAATTAAATAAAAACAATGATAAAATAATATAAAGGTTGTTTTTGCCATTTCCTCTTTGATTTTGAGGTATTCCCCATTCAAGGTCTAATGAACCCTATGCTAATAGACAGAGTTTTGTCTTGCTTCTTTCTTTGCATAATGCACTAAGGATTCTAACAGTTCTATACTAAATCCTTTGCAATTGAGATATTGCTTGTTAATACAATTTAAAATCCCTCTTTTGCTCTATAAAATATCCCTTGGTACACAATTTATCAAGACAAATTCTAAATACTTGCGGGAAGATCCCACTAAAAGCCCTCCTCTCCTGTGTAAGAATTCATGTAAACTGCCACGGTGTGTGCGCAAAACATGTGATGTGAGACTGATAGCATCATTAGTGGATTGGGTAGGCTGCAGCCATATTCCTATCTGGATTCTAAACTCAGTTGGCTGGTGAACAGGCCCTCTTTTCTGGAGTGAAACTACGTTTCCAGAGATTGAGGACACTACATCCAAACCTTATAATTTAGCTTTAAGGTCACCTTTTTCTGGACTTCGCCCCTTTCTTGTCACCCATACACGATACAGACACTGTATTCCATGTTGCTCTGGTCAGAGGATATACATGTTTATGACTTCCTCCATTATCACAAATGAAAAGGAAATACTTGTTCCCACTGGGAGTGCGGGTCGGAAAAGGACCTGCTATGTCAGCACTAAAACTGATTAGTGGCACATCCTCTGTTATCTAAGATGTTCCGGATTAACCTTCTTGAACCCATCTACCTCAGCACATTGAAGACATGTCAGCCGTGTGTGTTGTAAGTGCATTTTCAGTTTTGGTATGAGGATTTTATTGTTGAGACAATATGTTCTCATACGAACTAGGCCCACATGGCCCAAACTGCTGTGTAATTCAAGTACAACCTGCAAAGCTTCTACAGGAGGCACATGAATGCTTCCACCCTTTTCCATACACTAGGAAATATGGCAGTCATGTGGTAAACTCATCCCCTGCTTTGAGCAAGTGCATCAACTTCTCTGTTACCTTGATAGTCAACATCTATCTTATTCGTATGGCTATGAACATGATTCCACTCTATGTACATGCCTGCTCTTAACTCTGCAATAAGACTCCATTGTCCAGCTAGCGGGGAACGTTCTCACAACTTTGGCTAACGTTACCTACAGGTTCTAATAATGTTTTAAAGAAACGTTTTAATCTAATGTTCAAATAACCTTTTTAGGATGTTTATTATTTCAAATAATGTTCCTATAAGGTTTAAGGTTAACTAAGACATAACGTTTTAACTGCAACATTCAGAGGATGTTTTGAGGATGTTATTAAGGCCTGAGATGACAGAAAGGTTTTTTTATAAAATGTTCCTTTAATGTGAAATGTTAACAAAGGTGGAACGTTTTGCCTGCAACATTCTAAGGATGTGTTTAGGATGTTGTTGGTGTAACACATTAAAGATGTTCTTTATAAAACGTTCCCTCAATGTTACATGATAGCAAATGAAGAACATTCTCCAAGAAGCACGTTGAAAGAATTAGTAGGGCATAATGTTCTAATAATGTTATCAAAAACATTTGAAGGTTATCTTCAAATATTTTAAGAGTGTTTTTAGAGAATGTTATCCTACCTTTCAGAAGAACATTCTGGGAGCCAAAAGACAACTTCCCGCTGAAAACATTCCTAGAACCGTGAATGGTAACATTCTCAGAATGCTTTTAGAACCAAACATGTCTATCTGGGTAAGAGAGTGCTTATGGGAATCCCACGATACTTCCTGCCCTGTGTTCTGCGTCTGAATGTGACTATGGTTTTTCCATCAGAAGTAGCAGCCTCTATTAATGCCTTCATTCCTGTGTTTAGGGCTTTGATACATTTTTGTTCATCAATCTGATCTCTTTTTGCATAACTTCTCTCGCTTGCCATTAGATGCATGAATGAGGAGTATACAATTCCCATTTCTGGTCCAGGATCAGCATCTTCTACTTCTCCTTCTTTTAAGAGTCCTTGGCCTAATGCAGCGTTTCTCAAAGTGTGGGGCGCACAGATGTGATAGATGGGTCGGTCGCGACTGGACGCGATGAACGGGAGATTTTTTATTTTTTTTTTAATTTTAAATAAATGTTTGGACCTTAGGCCGGAATTGAACATGGGTCCTCGCGGGCGGTAGTGGATTATTACAGCCGGAGACTCGCAACGGCGGTGGACTTTCATAGCACCGCTGCACCGGACCTGCCGGAGCCGCCAGAGCCTCGCAACGGCGGGTGTTTGCGGCGGCGGATGCGGTACCGGAGCAGCGGCGTTGTGAAAGTCCACGGCCCACCTAAGGTAAGCATATAATAATGTTAAAATGTGCTAAATATATACACTGCAAAAAAACTGAAAAAGAGGAGTGAAAGTAGCTCACGAATTGTTTAATTTTTTTGAAAGTAGCTCTCATCCTAAAAAAGGTTGGAGACCCCTGTTATAGAATGATACATTTGACCATTTTAAGCTTGGTCTACCATTTTATTGGAGCGGCGAGGAACAGGTGGGGCTTGAAAAGGCCCACCTGTTCAAAATGGGGAATGACGGAAAAAGTTTGAGAACCACTGGCCTAATGCATCCAGATTTCCCTGTCCTGATAATTGAGCAGCAGTCTCTGCTTGATTTATTGTATCCATTATATTTGCCCTGACTCGTCTACAATGTGCCTGTCTAAATCTCATTGAGACACAAGGTCTCATTTTCAAGAGAGACCTGTTCAGTGGTAACATTACCACACAAAGATACAGACAGACAGGACACCAAACACAGAGTTAACACTAAAATACAACATAGTAAAAAAAAAAATAGTCATTGAAATCCATATACAGTAGTCAGATATAGCAGGTGCAAACACCCACAGATGATTTCTCCAGCTTCTTTCAAATTAGTTTAAAATCCGTGATGGGTATCAAACTGGTCGGCTGAAGTTCCTGCTGAAGGGTGTTCCAGGTCGAGGGGGCAGAGTATGATATGGCATTTTTCCCAAGCACCGTGCGTACTGAGGGGACGGACAGAGTGATGTAATTTTGAGATCGCAGTCTATAGCTGTACTGTTTGTGTGATATGTAAGTGGATATGTAGAGGGGCAGCAGTCCAAGCATAGCGGTATAGATGAGTTTGTACCAGTGCAGTGATCTGCGCATTGATAATGATGTCCAGTTGACTAAAGAGTACAGCGTGCAATGGTGTGTGAGGGGTTTACAGTTGGTTATGAACCCCAGAGCCCCATGGTAAACAGCGTCCAGCAGATGAAGGGAGTGAGCTGAGGCGTTCATGTACACAACATCCCCGTAGTCCAAGAGCGGCAGCTACAAGCCGTTTCCTCGCACTTGTGGAGAAGCAGGCCTCGTTTCAATTTCCTTAAGAGATTGTCAATATGTGGTTTGAAGCAGAGATTTTCATACTTAGGCAAGTATCTGTAGGTGTTAACAGCTTCAATGGGGTTATGCTGTGCAGACATGATGCAGGGAAGAACAGTTGGTAACCTTTTCTTATTGGAAAACAACATGACTTTTGTTTAATCTGAATTTAACACCAACCTAAGGTGGAACAGATGTGACTGAAAAGTGTCAAAAGCAGACTGCAGATGTGCAAATGCAAGGGCAACAGTGCTAGCACAACAGTATCATCTGCATATAGATGTACAGAGGCATCAATACTTTGACCCACATCATTTAGGCCTATATGAGATAACTTCATGGTCCACGTATCAAATGCCTGGGATAAGTCTATAAAAAGGGCAGCACAGTAGCTCTTTGCGTCCAAGCCTTCAACAATGTCATTCACTACTTTCACAGCAGCGTTACTGTGCTGTGCTGCTTCCTAAAGCCTGACTGGTGAGGAGATATAATGTTGTTCAAGCTTAAAAATTCTTTGATTTGATCATTCACCATTCAAGTACTTTAGCTAAAATAGAGAGCTTGGAAATTGGTCTGTAATTATTCATCACCTCGGGATCACCACCTTTCAATAAGGGGAGAACAGTTGCAGTTTTCCAAACATCTGGAATGACATTGATTGTTATAGAAAGATTAAAAACATGACACAGTGGTTTGGCTATAATATCTGCAGCTAGCCGTGAGAAATAAGGGGGGAGATCGTCCATGCCTGCTGATTTTTTGGGGTCTAGGCCCTTTAGAGCCTTACAAACCTCCCCAACATTGAAGGGGTTGAAGGAGAAAGTGTGGCTACTGGAGGCATGACTGGTGGTGATGGAGGGAGATGATTTACCAAAAGATAAAGATAATGTGTCAAACATGGAACTGGAGGCAATAAAATGTTTATTAAAAACAATTAAGCATCTGTCTTATTTGACACAGGGGTGTGGAGTCAACAACAATGTTAGGAGGCAGCTCTAAGGAGCGAGAGCTGGCAGAGAGGGATTTTATGGTATGCCAAAAATCTCCTAGGATCGTTTAAACTGTCTGTGGTCTGGGATAAGTAAAAATCGCTTTTGGCTTTTTTTAAATGGAAGCAGTACTGCTACTCCTGCATGTTGTAGCTCCATATTAGGATGGTTCACTAACATGGTTGGTTAATCCAGTTTAAGATTTTCGATATCTGCCATTATTATTTCTAACATTCCTTTTCCCTGAATATCATGTCTAACAATGTGTTTTCTTCTAGGAGTATTAGATGGGATACTCATAAGTGAGGTTTGTGAGCTATCATCTCCGTAGGGTGGAGGTAGGGTCTCAGACATTATACCACCTGCCACCTGCTTACGCTCTGTCTAAAGGGTAGTCTAACAGGTACGTATTTAGATCGCGTTAAGCCCGTGGGTCTCGGCTAATACGACAGGGGGGTCAGAAGGGCCGGATCTGGCTTCTCCCTCCCATTCTGTGGCTGGTTCCGAGCCATTGAACTACGGTCTAACCTCATCCGCCATGTTTTAAGGGTTTAAGTTCACTCTTTTATACACATGCAAGTACCTAGGCTATTAATCACGCTGAATGATCAGTCCGACTATACCGTCACTTTGTTCTACTCTCCTGGATTCAGCTAGTGCATGCGGATACCTCAAGAGGGTTATGTATCGAGCTTCAAGCTTTTCCAACAGCCTAGGTACCTTAGACCTATGGTTTATCTTATTAAATATCCTATTAACTCTTCACCACGTTATATATAGGCTGTTTTGGTTCTTGTAGTTTAACTCTGTAAAAGGTTTACTTTTAACAGAGCCCCACAGTTGGGCGCCATGTCGGAGTCGGGAGACTTGTTAACTTATTCTGGCAAATTACTCAGACCTAGTAATTGACCCAACAGAAGCTATTGAGTCCCTGTAAGTTTACTGCTTGGCTCAGATCCACCAACGTCAGCAAGATGTCACTTCTACTAACTCCTGAAGAACCAGGTTCAATTAACTGCTGTTTCAATTCAGACGAACCGTTAAATCTGTTTAAGCGATCCCGAAGGATTTTTGATATCACTAATGAGATGTGGCCCTACCTAAGTGTGAGTGTGGCAGTTGTGCAATCTTACCTTACGCAGGAGAGGAGAGCGCATATTTATTTTGAGTTGTCCCAATCCAAAGGGTGGGATCAGTTTATTTCAAGAAAAATTGGTCCACACTTGTACAGGGTTTTTACCTTCTCTCGTTACAACATGACAATCATAAAAAACATATCATGCTGTGGTCCTTTTCTAATATGAAACCTCAATTCACAGTTTTACATTTATTACCCTAAATTGTAACTTCAACTGCCCAATTCAGTTGTCACATTTAAAATCGTCAGACAGAATTTAGAGGCATCTCCTCATAAATGGCTGTAGATAATAAAAAGCATATTCAAACTTTCATTTAACAAACCAATTTGCATCAATTCATATACACGGAACACCTATATCCAGCAAGAATTCAGAGGACCGTCCACATAGGTGGCTGGGTTATAAACATTCAACAAATCCTCAAACAATTCACTCAGCATTCAACAAATCAATTCGAACCTTACCGAGGAAAAACCCAGCTCTGAAGCTTTCCCTCTCTCACCCAGCGTTTTTATGCTCCACCAAGGGACAGACAAAACAAAGACACACCTATATATCCATATTTGTGGGGGAAAAGGGCATGGCCTCTGATGTACAGGACTGAATATGTCTAAAGATATTATTCTAGGTCATGGCATAACCACCTTTTTTTGGGCCTCAATATTTCTCCAACAAGTCAGGTTGGTAGGGGGTAAGAAGACCAGTGAGATAGGGGTGGGGGGCTATAGTTGAGGGCCAGTATTTTGTAAGTGACGCGTTGGGAGACAGGAAGCCAATGAAGGTCTTTGAGGACTGGTGTGATGTGGTGCCATGATCTGGTGTGTGTGAGGAGTCGGGCGGCTACATTTTTTACAATTCGGAGTCTATCGAGGGACCGGGAGCGGATGCCGTAAAGAATTGAGTTACAGTAGTCAAGGTGGGAGGAAATAAAGGTAGGATAGGTCGTTCAGCTGCAGGGCAGGTAAGAGAAACTTTTTTCCAAATGTAAAAAAAAATTCAAAAATTCTAAATAGTGAAAGATTAAATGTAAAATATTTCTAGTGTGAACCAAAATGACAAATATGGCATAAAAAAACATTATTCTAATACAGGTCCTTTTTGACCCACTTATGGAAGAGTGTAGGGTCCAGCCACTGGGCATCTAAGGGTTGAATAAATAAAGCTTATTGATACATTTTTACGAAACTAACAAAACAATCCTAATATAAATAACCTGCTTTTCTTCATTTCGTTGCTTATTTTGAAAGTTGGAGACCTTCCCGGGCTTTTTGATGGCCCATCAAGGGGAGGGGCTGCTCCCCCCTCTGCACCTGCAAAGTGCATGCTGCTGTATGGCTGCTACAGCAGAGCTAACTGCCCTGCCCCATTAAACACGTGTCATGACCACGGAAGGTCATTTCCGGAGGGTCTGCAGCTAACCTGCAACATGGCTGAGCGCGGCAGGAGCATGGAGCGATTTCAGAGAAGACTTGAACCTCTAAAAGTTCAGCACAAAAGATGTGATAATGTGACAATGTGACAATAAAACATCATTCAAAAACTGCAGCAAAAGACCGGAACTTCATATGTTTGTGTCTGCGTCAGGATCACACTAAACCCTCCTGTGATGTAATGGCAAAAAGATATAGGACACTGGAACATTTAAATTGCCATTACATTAAGTAGAATCGTACTCGAGTGAAAACTGAACAATATAAGAAACATATCGCATTGGATTAAGGATCGTTTTCACCGGACAAACAATTGGATTACTTCACAACCGACACCATCATCCCGGATCAGCTGGACAACATGCCACAATCAGCTGGAGATTGTCACCACCTGCGCTCATCAAGACGGCGAAAGGAGACGCCGAGAACCAAGGCTGGGAAAGCGGCTGGGTATGTGCAGTACTAAAACTGGATTGTATACATAAGCTGTATTGGACAATGGCTTGGATTTAATGTTGCAATAATGTCAGCTGTTTGAATCAGCGCCCTGTCAGCAGACGGTCAGCCAGAACACGAAACTTAAAGGAACAGTGAACATTATGCCTGTCAATTCTGATGTTACGTCAACAGATGGCGCTGTTGGGATGGGATCAGTAATGGAAAAAATGATCACCCAACGCATGGCCAATAGATGGGAGTTGCTTATTGTCAGGGACCTACACTCTTAAAACCACTATGGTTTTTCTCCTGTGTGAATACGTTGATGTGATTTGAGAGCACCTGATTGAGTGAACATTTTCCCACACTCTTCACACCAGTACGGTTTTTCTCCTGTGTGAAGACGTTGATGTGATTGGAGAGCACCTGATTGAGTGAAAGTTTTCCCACACTCTTCACAGCTGTAAGGTTTTTCTCCAGTATGAATACGGTGATGTGATTTGAGAGCACCTGATGTAGTGAAAGTTGTCCCACACTCTTCACAGCTGTAAGGTTTTTCTCCAGTATGAGTACGGTGATGTGATTTTGAGAGCACTTGATCTAGAGAAAGTTGTCCCACACTCTTCACACCGGTACGGTTTTTCTCCAGTGTGAATACGGTGATGTGATTTGAGAGCACCTGATCTAGAGAAAGTTGTCCCACACTCTTCACACCTGTAAGGTTTTTTTCCAGTATGAATATGGTGATGTGATTTGAGATGAGCTGATGTAGTGAAAGTTTTCCCACACTCTTCACACCAGTACGGTTTTTCTCCTGTGTGAATACGGTGATGTGATTTGAGATTAGTTGATTGAGTGAAAGTTTTCCCACACTCTTCACACCAGTACGGTTTTTCTCCAGTGTGAATACGTTGATGTGATTTGAGAGCACCTGATTGAGTGAAAGATTTCCCACACTCTTCACAGCTGTAAGGTTTTTCTACAGCATGAATACGTTGATGTGATTTGAGATTATATGATGTAGTGAAAGTTGTCCCACACTCTTCACACCTGTAAGGTTTTTCTCCAGTATGAATAAATTGATGTGATTTGAGTTGACCTGATGTAGTGAAAGTTGTCCCACACTCTTCACAACTGTAAGGTTTGTCTCCCGTGTGAATACGTTGATGTGTTTTGAGATTACCTGATTGAGTGAAAGTTATCCCACACTCTTCACAGCTGTATGGTTTTTCTCCTGTGTGAATACGTTGATGTATTTTGAGATTACCTAATTGAGTGAAAGTTATCCCACACTCTTCACAGCTGTACGGTTTTTCTCCAGTGTGAAGATGTTGATGTGATTTGAGAGCACCTGATTGAGTGAAAGCTTTCCCACACTCTTCACAGCTGTACGGTTTTTCTCCCATGTGAATATGCAGGTGGATCTTTAAATCTCCAGATGTTGAAAAAGATTTGTCACATTGCTGACAGCTGTGACGTCTCTTTCTTCCTTTCAGTTTCTAGAAGAGATGGACAGAGAAAGAGAGAAAGTCAATCTAAAAAGCATAAATACACAAGTTAACACAATAAAAACTCATTTAATATAAACCTTGAGTTAACAAAATACTACTTATCAACTGTTTGTGTTTATTATATTTGTATTTTTATTTTATACAGTAATACAGCAATATTCTAACCAAAGTATATACCAGAGGTGGGGGACTCGAGTCACGTGAATTGACGCGCATAGCATATTTCCTGACTTGAGACTTGCTTGACTAACATTGATAAAAGACTCAACTTTGACTTGGTATTCATGACTTGAGACTTGACTTAAGCTTGAGACAGATGACTGGAAAGGACTTTTTAAAATAAAATATTTGCATTTGTTTTTGTATGTACGAAGCCCCTAGAGGACAATGAAAGAAAAAAAGAGAATTTATCTCGTTCACAGGAGAAAGTAGGAAGTGGAGCGCACAGGAGACAGCCGCTTCATTGCTGACGGTTATGTTTATGTGGGGAAATACATACATTATTTTAGATATATTTCAAACTCCGACTTAATTTTAGGGACATTTCGGCCAGGGGTGGAGAGTTATTTGTTCAAGCACCGGATCGGCAAAACAGGGGAGTCTGTGAACCAGTCTGCCTTGACCTCTGTATTCATGTCTGTGACTCACAGTATCTGCTGCCCACAGCTGTTTTATAGAAGAACCCTCTTCACTTCATGAAATCTCTGCAGCACCAGGAGGCAGTGTAACTCAGCAGAATCTGAGAAGAGCAGCACCAGCTACAAAGAGCTGTGCCTTCACTGTGTTTACCTTCATTAGAACAGCTAACCAGCGATCACAGCCTGCTATGTTTTACACACACACACACACACAATTATTCCCCCTATTACCCGTTTTATGATTTCAGAGCCTCACTCTCCATTGTTGTTAATGTTGAAAATAAAACTCTAGTTTTCATAACCACTTATTTAAATGCAGAAACTGGGGTTATTCATCAGGATTTCGTAGGACTGAACTTGCTTGACTCTCACCCCAGTAACTTGAGACTTGCACATGTATGACTTACTCCCACCTCTGGTATACAGGAGACAGAGGGAGATGGCATCCTGTCACTGCGAGTCTCAGTATGCTCCGTTCGTCTTGTGTTTTGTTTTTTTGGTCTAATTATTGTTTAAACCTTGTTGTGTCTGTATGAAACGTCATTTTGGGAGACCATGCTTTTAAACCTGTGGATTACATTTGCCTTCTGCAGACCATGTCTGGCCATACAACTTTCCAAGACACACCTGAGTGCCAGCACGAACAGGTGTGGCGAGGAGCCCCGGCCTCTACGCTGCTACAGCCACGAGGCTATGCTAGAGCTACAATGCGATCGGCCTCCTACGAATACACCAAGCCATCTGTGCTCTTCGTTATTGGATGACATCCCTCGGGAGCCGCGTAGAAACACCAGGAAAAAGAGACGAGGAAAGAGGGGAGGTGTTCAGAATCGCCTACGTCGGAGATTCAGCCGGCCACCACTTCCATCCATCAAACTCTTCATGAATCAGCAATCACTAGGGGGATCCAAGATGGCGCCTGTGTCGGCATGCCGCTCCCTCAGCTCTCTGCCTTTAGCGATCCTGCTTTTGTTCTATGTATGTCAAAATCTCTCTGCTCGTCTATGATCGCAAAGCTCTCCTCCACCTCAGATCCTCACTGGAGTTTATACTGCTGCCCAAACCTACATCTGACAACCTTAAATCGCCTACCCCCCTTTACTGTCGGATATTCCCACTTACCGGCGCCAGTTGCCCTGCATCCTGCCTCACCGAAAGCGTTTTAGACGACGGGGAAAGCGTGGTGGTGCGCTTGTCCATCAAAAAGCATACCTGACGGCTTCTTCTGGGACTTATCCACGAATCAGTCATGGCCCTCCCGCTGCACGCCATCTGACAGTACGTCCACACAGCGGCTTTGGAAAAAGCTTTCCGGCGGGCGTGTCTGAAGCTCGACCAACAACCAATCACATGAATCTCCCCCCCCCTGACACACAAGCAGCTGTTTGATTGGCTAGAGCAGGGGTTCTCAAAGTTTTGATGAGTGAGGGCCAATTTAGGTACCCAATATTGGATTGAGGACCGCCCAAGAAAAAACGGAACACAAAATAATTCCAAAACAAATCCTTTCTTTATTCAGGGTATATGCAGGAATCCTGAAGTCAAATGTAATACCTTTTAAGACCTTTTTTAAGACCCTTTCCATACATTTTATGAATCTCCCCCCCCCCTGACACACAAGCAGCTGTTTGATTGGCTAGAGCAGGGGTTCTCAAAGTTTTGATGAGTGAGGGCCAATTTAGGTACCCAATATTGGATTGAGGACCGCCCAAGAAAAAACGGAACACAAAATAATTCCAAAACAAATCCTTTCTTTATTCAGGGTATATGCAGGAATCCTGAAGTCAAATGTAATACCTTTTAAGACCTTTTTTAAGACCCTTTCCATACATTTTAAAACCTCATCGCAACTTCGAGTTCTAACCGGTTACATTGGCGACACACTTTACCTCACAATTACTATATTGATTGTAAGATAGCACAACTAAACAGAGTGCAGACAGACTACTGAAGCCTCCTCTCCACATGAACTTCAACCTCTCTGTGAAGGTCAGGTTTAATGCAGTATGCTGCTTTGTTGCTTCTGTACTCTGCTCTTTCATTCCAGTAAAACTCCTCAGAAACCAGTATTTGACCAATAAACAAAACAATTGACAAAACTTTGAACTATGAAATATATTAAACTTTGGTGAGCTTCAGCGGGGTAATGCCATATAGGAGCTCCCTCACAAATACCCAGGGGTTAAATTGGGCTGGGGCTGTCTGGGGCTAAGCCCGGCGCATAAGACGATGCTTTGACGTCATCACCCTCACACATTTGTCATATGTTTACAAAAAACGATATATATGTTAAGACTTTTCTCGTTCTTAATATAGACTATATTTAGGGTCGATATGTGTTGATCTTACTTTAAAATAGCAGATCTCTGTGACCGGATATAGGTTGGCCTAGACCCCGGCCCCACGAGGACGCATACAGTAAATCGCATACGCAAAAAAGTTTTCCGTTCACACGCATTCGATTCATTAACGTGTCCGTTCACGAAACTTAAAATAAGAAGCAGCATGTTATGGCAAGCTATGCATGGGGCCACCTTGAGGGGGTTTCCAGACATGTTGTTTCAGTAAATTAAAGGGTGTTTCATGTTGTCGCTGCTGTGGACCTTCTTAATACCTTGGAAAATGCCATTTAATACTTTTTAATAGCCTTAATTTTAGCTAAATTGATTAATCAACTTTTAATACTTTTTAAGACCCCGCGGACACCCTGTTATTGTACTAACCAATTACCGCAACTCGCGAGATGCCTAGTTGCCATGCAACCAGTAGTCTAGCAAACTTTCCATAAGCTGTCATTCATAATTTAGGAATGACAACACAGGGGGCGCAGTTTTACCATTCTTAACCCTCTGGAGTCTAAGGGTATTTTCTCGATGTTTAGATGTTTTCTTAAATCACCTTTTAAATGTATTTCTTCTAACATGGCACCCCATGTGTTAAATATCAAAATGTTCAGGACAATCTCTGGTCTTGCTATATATGCATATTGCTCACCTTAGAGCACTGTTTGATGAGATAAGTAGCTCAAAAGCTTAAAATGTGACATCCGATTTTTGGAAAATCTTCAAAACTCTGATCGAATTGATTTGGTGTTTTAGATTTGGTTACCAAAGTCTTAGGATCACAAAAGCAGTGAAATATTTGAATTACACTGTATATAAATGTGTTATGGTTTTTCATACCACTGCTACGCTGACGCCACCCAATTAATTCTGTCCTTTCCCCGCTCAGAGACCCAGGTCGTCGCACGCATCTCTCAGTGGATGTCTGCTCATCATCTCAAGCTCAACCTTGACAAAACTGAACTGCTTTTCCTTCCGGGAAAAGATTGTCCCACTCTTGACCTGCCTATCAACATCGGCACCTCTGTTGTTTCCCTGACTCAGACTGCAAGGAATCTGGGTGTGATCCTAGATAACAACCTGTCCTTCACTGCAAACATCGCTGCTACAACCCGTTGCTGCAGATACACGCTCTACAACATCAGGAGGATGCGTCCCCAGCTGACCCAGAAAGCGACCCAGCTTCTGGTCCAGGCTTTCGTCACCTCACGCCTAGACTACTGCATCTCCCTCCTGGCTGGTCTACCTGCATGTGCAATCCGACCTCTGCAGCTCATCCAGAATGCAGCAGCTCGTCTGGTCTTCAACCTTCCTAAATTTTCCCACACCACGCCGCTCCTTTCATTAGCTTCCGGTAACTGCTAGAATTCACTTCAAGACACTGGTACTTGCGTACCATTCTGCAAATGGATCTGGCCCTTCCTACATCCAGGACATGGTTAAACTGTACACCCCAGCGCATGCTCTACGCTCTGCATCAGCCAAACGACTCGCTGCGAGGGGGACCCAAGTTCCCATCAGCAAAAACACGTGGGTTTGCTATCCTGGCTCCAAAATGGTGGAATGAGCTCCCCATTGACGTCAGGACAACAGAAAGCTTACACACCTTCCGGCGCAGACTGAAAACTCATCTCTTTCGACTCCACCTCGAGCGATAGAATTACTAACAAAGAACTGCTAACAGAGCACTTATATACTAATAAAGGGCTGGCTTATCTAAAGCCAGTTGAGTAGCACTTGAAATACTTGGCTCTATGAAACCTGATGTACTTATATGATTCTGTTTTCTTCAAGGTTGTGTCTTCCTGGTCGAATGTACTTATTGTAAGTCGCGTTGGATAAAAGCGTCAGCTAAATGCAATGTAATGTGTTATTCATGTCTAAAATAAAAATCAAAAAATCAAATTTTGAGTAAAATAGGTGTTTATCACTCTACTTTCACCACAGCAGGGACTGAGATACATTAGGACTGAATAATGACTTCATATTACATACCAAGGTTCATGTGATGTGTACAAATACAAATTGAGCATTCAACCTTTTTTTTCAACCAACAATTTATTATAAATATGTTTTTTTCAACCAACTATTTATATGAATATAAGAAACTGGAAAATCTCACTATTTACAATATTGAACATCAGAACTTTCAACCAACTATTCATTATAACATGTCAAGGTCTTTGTCTGTCTTCCAAGACAGTGGGTCTGGCTGCTGTGTAGGTGGGGGTGATGGTGCATGGGCTGCTGTGTAGGTGGGTTGTACAAGTACTATACGAGACCTCCACGAGACCTCCTTGCTGGCTGGGTTGAAGGTGATGGCTGTGGTGGAGCCTTTGTGCTGAGGTGTATCTTGACCTGGTGGCAGCCGCAGATGGAGGTGGAGGCAGCTGTAGTGATGCTGGTCTGCTGGTCCTTGGTGGTGATGGCTCTGGTGAAGGCCCTTGAGCCACAGTAGATCTTGACCTGGGGGCCAGCACAGATGGATGTTGTGGCTGCTGGATAAACGCCGCCTGTGTAGGACAATAATTACAACTAATTTCGTTGAAATAAAGTTCAGGTAAAATGTTGCTCAAGCACAAATAATAATGCACACATAAAAATAAAGTTTGGGAGGTTGCAGAAGGAGTCTCTCTTGATCACACACACACACATTTCCAGTTACTTTAAATTCAGTGTAAAATCACAGACACACATATACATAGGCTACATCTGATTACAAAGTCTCATCTGTACAGAACAGTATGATAAAATAATCGATGGCAAAAACATGTCACTGTAAATGTCTCCGTTGTGGGACGAATACATGATTAATTTAATCATCTACACATGTAATCTCACTTTACACACCAAAATAACGTTAACACAGAGTAAACGTTTGCTAATGGAGAGTCTATTTTGTCCCAATAAAAAGTTCATGACCATCGATAAAAAATATATATCAATAAACCTATTGTTCATTTTTGCGGTATTCCCCACACATTGCCAGTACACTATTACTGTAATATTTACACTTACCCATGTCCAAATGGATCCTTGTTGTTGTCTTTGTATTCTTCTTCTACAGAACAGTCGAAGACTTCAGGTTCTGAGGCTCCATCTTCACTGCTGCTAGCGAAAAAAATCTCTAGCAAAGTCGGCAACTGTAGCCATTTTCTCTGTGTCTCTCTCTCTCTCCTCACAGACGTAAACTGATGGGAGACACGTGGTTTATGTTTGTTTTACTTGGCTGGGTAGGCCCCCCCGATGTCCATTGGTCATTTCAGACCGTGATGGCTGCCGGCCGAGATTTCCTTGACGGACACACAAATCCACCAATCCCACACAGTGTAAAGTCAAGCTGCTTTGAGCGGCCATATTGGCTGCTGTGCCCTGGTTACAGTCTCACAGGAGATACCGCTGGAAAGCTACTCTTCCAGCGATTCCGCGGATATCTGAAGATATAGATACAACCATGGAGGATTAAAATATAACGCATGCATTTCAGCGTGTCACATTAACTATCCCGGGCCGCCAGAAACATTTCCGAGGGCGGCCATTGGCCCGCGGGCCGCACTTTGAGAGCCCCTGGGCTAGAGCTTGTACTGGCATATGATTTGATTGGCTGACGCTTCCACAGAAAGCTTCAGAAGATTCAAAAGTTGAACATTGCTCAACTTTTTAATCCTGAGATGCCTGGAAATCTCCGCTTTGCTTCCCACAATGCAGTTCGGCGAAAAGTGAGGCAAAGTGACGTCACCCCATTCAAAGTGAATGGGAAGAAGCGTTGGAACGCTGCTGTGTGGACGTACCGTGAGGGTTTGGTGGATTCGCCCTGTCTTTCCAGAATTGCGGCCTCTGTTGGGCCCGCCCGCCCCCAGTGTTTAGAGCTAGTCTCCAATGCAGATTGCTTCACCCTGTTACTAGCTATGCTAGCTTTGAGTTGCAGCTTTTTGAACTGAACCCGGTCTTGCCTGTGCTCTGCGCAGTCGTGTATTGTCCGCCAAAAGTGCAATAAGGATTTCATCACTGACTTCTCTGACTTTCTGTCAAACCCCTTGACTGCCTCACAGTTTTCAGATGTTTTTAATGCTTCTCCGATCTGTAAATTAGAGGTGAACTCTGCTCTTAGTGCGGATGAGCTTATCTCCATGTTTGACTCAACATGTACACTAATACTGGATTCCGTCGCTCCTTTTACGCAACAAAGTTCTCTCAGAGCCGTGGCTCAATGATTGTACTCGCGCTCTTAGAAGCACCTGCAGGCGTGCAGAGAGAAAATGGAAAGTATAAAATCCATGTCTCCTTAGAAATCCTTCGTGTTTGCCTTTCTCTCAACCAGACGGCAGTCAAAAGAGAGCATATTTCTCTGTTAATCTCCAAAAACAGCAATAAACCCCAGGTTCTTTTGAATGTCCTCAACTCTATTATTAATCCCTGTGATGCTTCTCCAATTGTGCCATCGACTACTCTGTGAAACATTTCTTAAATCTGCTCTTAGGCTAGCCCACACTAGTGTGGGCTAGCTGCTCCTTTTCTGTGCCCTGCTGTCCTCGACCACTTTGAGCCTGTATCCCTCTCTTCTCTCTCGGATGTAGTCAAGCACCTGCGGCCGACAAACTGCACCTTAGACAGCATTTCCTCTCGCTTCCTTAGAGATATTATTGAATCAGTTGGAGCAAGTGTTTCATTGCTTGTAAACACCTCTCTTAGCTCAGAATGTGTCCCAGCTGCCTTCAAACATGCCGTAAAAATCTCGACCCCTCCATTCTCGCAAATTTTAAGCCCATCTCCCAGCTATCTTTTTTATCTAAAGCCCTGGAGAGCGTAGTCTATATCCAGCTACAGTCGTTCTTAACTACGCATGGCATCCACGAAAAGTTTCAGTCTGGCTTCAAACCTATGCACAGCACTGAAACAGCCCTTTTAAGAGTATTTAATGATCTGCTCCTAGCCGCCGACTCAGGTAGCCCAGCTGTCTTGGTGCTGTTAGACCTGACAGCTGCCTTTGACACTGTGGACCATAGCATCCTGTTGTCACGGCTTGAACAGTCCGCAGGCATCACAGGCTCTGCCCTTGCATGGTTCAGGACCTACCTGGCAGACCGTAGCTTCTCAGTGCAGCTAGGTGCCTTCTCCTCTGCTAAAACCCCTCTTACCTGTGGGGTTCCCCAAGGCTCGATCCTGGGCCCCATCCTTTTTCTACTGTATATACTGCCCCTAGGTTCAATTCTCACAAAACACAACATCACATTGTTACACTGATGATGTACAGATCTATCTGCCTCTCAATCAAAATGTCAACTCACTACAGCAGTTGATGGACTGCTTAACAGAGATTAAATCCTGGCTGAGCCAAAACTTCCTCAACCTCAACGAGAGCAAGACCAAGGTCATCTTTTTTGGACCCCGACCTCCAGCCTCCCTGGTTGATATTCTGGGCTCCCTCAATAAAAACATCCTCTCCTCTGTCACGAACCTTGGAGTGACCTTCAATAGCGCTTTTAAATTTGATAAGCATGTTAGCACCGCAGTCAAGACCTGCTTTTTCAAAATACGACTATTGGCTAAGACCAAGTTGTTTTTATCTTTTAAAGACCTAGAAAGGGTTATTAATGCCTTTGTTACCTCGAGATTGGATTACTTCAACATATGTCGGGCAAATTTCAATTCCAAATTGATGCCAAGTCTCTCTTTATAGATTTCAAAGTGCACCTGGAGATTTGTTTTTCGACACTCTTTTTTCTGTTCTAAGGTTGTGGTGACTGATGTTGCACTCTCTGATCATTCCTGTGTTTTCTTTGAGAGCCCTATTTCTGTTCACACAAATGTTCAAAAAGAGGTAGCCACAAAGCGATATTTAACTGAAAACACTAGGGAAATGTTTACTCAGAATGTTTCTTCCACACTTGCCCCTGCTAACACCTCAGTAAATGAGCTAGTAGATCATTTTAATTCAACAATTAAAAAAATGGTATAGATGCCATTGCTCCAACTAGGGTAAAGGAAGTGTCTGGCAAGAAAATATCTCCATGGAGAAAGGCCATGACCGTGAGAACAGAAAAAAGATAGTGTCGAAAAGCTGACCGTAGGTGGCGAAAAACAAATCTCCAGGTTCATTTTGAAATCTATAAAAAGACTTGTGCGTTTTTCAATTCCAAATTATAAAAGCCGAGTCTTTTTTCTCTGACATCATTGCCAAAAACAACGCATGTGCCTTGTTTGCTACCGTCGACAGACTAACAAACCCTCCGGTGTCAGTAGCCTCTGAACTTCTATCCACCGGGGCGTGCAATGACTTTGCCTTCTTCACTGACAACATTCAGAAAATCAGACAAGCAGTCAGTGCCTCTGCATAAGGTACAGCAAATGTTTTGTTTCTGTGTCTAATGTCAATTCAAACATCATGACACAATTCCATCAGATTAATGATAAAAACCTAGAGGACATTAATCAACATCTGAAATCCTCCTCCTGCTGCCTTGATATTATTCCAATAGGATTTTTCCAAGATGTTTTTCCTTGCATGGCTTCAGATCTACTTCATATAGTAAATAAGTCTCTTCACTCAGGTGTTTTTCCACAGGCCCTGAAAACTGCAGTCATTAAACCGCTCTTAAAAAAGAATAATCTAGATGCTTCAGTATTGAACAATTACAGGCCCATATCAAACCTCCCATTTCTAGGTAAAATCATTGAAAAAGTTGTTTTTCAACAGTTGAGTAATTTCTTGCATTTAAATAAGTGTTTGGATGTGTTCCAGTCAGGCTTTCGACCAAACCACAGCACTGAGACTGCTCTTATAAAGGTCTTCAATGACATCCACTTATGGCGCATTTCCACTGCAGAGCCTCGTACGGCTTAGTACGGTATAGGTAGGCCTTGGTAGGCCAGGCTCACTTTATGCTGCGTTTCCAATACAGTTTAGGAACTGGGGCAGTAACTATAGTAACACAGTGTAGGTGGAGCCGTGAAGTCATTTTCAATGTGAACCACAAAACCAACATCAGCCGTTAGGTATTAGCCCTCACAGCTCCTCATATCTGTTCAGAAAGTTAAACAAGTACAAACCACAGACTGTCTGTGTCATGGCGAATACAGTTGCTGGTTTATTTATGTCTGTATAGGCCGTTGTGAGTGTGGACGGTCGGAACATATACAACGTCAGCTTAGCCGATCTCCATTCAGAAAACACGCGTTTTAAAAAAGGGGTTTCGCCTGCAGTCTGTCTGCAGACTTGTCAAAGCATTCGTTCATGGTTTTTACTAACCGGTATCAGAATGTTGTTACTTCGGCAAAACTGTTCCACCTGTTAGAAATCTGCTCAAAGATTGTTGGTCACCCTGTCAGAGACTTTCTGACTCACAGACCATAATAACCTGAGAGGCTGTCCAACAGCATCATCTGGGACCCGCTGAAGGCTCTTTGAGCATCTCTCACTGATCCTGCTGTTATGTTACATGTTTGTTGTTTGTTTCTCATGTATTGTGTTTGCCTTATTTGTCTATGTCCCTGAAAACTGCAATAATTAAACCGCTCCTAAAAAAGCATAACCTAGACAAAACCATAATGAATGATTACAGACCAATATCAACGTTCCCTTTTTAAGCAAATTGATTAATTAATGTTTTTAACTGACGGTTTTGATGTGTTTCAGTCGGGCTTTCGACCTAACAACAGCACTGAGACTTCACTTGTTAAGGTCTTAAATGACATCCATTTGAACACAGACAGTGGCAGAATATCAGTGTTAGTATTATTAGATCTCAGCGCTGCCTTTGATTCTGTTGACCACAACATATTGTTAGACCGTCTTGAAAACTGGGTGGGAGTTTCAGCAACAGTTCTAAACTGGTTTAGCTCCTACTTGAAGGACAGAACAAACTTTGTCTCAATAGGCAATTACAAATCAGCCCTGATAAATATGTCATGCGGGGTTCCTCAAGGCTCCATCTTAGCACCTTTGCTTTTTAATATTTATATGCTACCTCTGGCTGAAATTATTAAAAAGAGCGATCTAAGCTATCACACCTATGCAGACGACACACAGATTTATTTTAAAATCACACCAGGAGACTATTCCCCGATTAGAACACTGAGCAAGTGCATTGAGCACATCACTGACTGAATGAAAAAACTGAGATCATTGTTTTTGGAGCAAAGACGGACCGGTTAAAAGTAATCACAGAGCTTCAGTCGGCAGACTACAAAGTAACTCCCAAAGCAAGAAATCTAGGTGTAGTGATGGACTCAGACTTGGATTTTAACAGTCACATTACAACAGTTATTAGGTCTGCATATTACCACCTAGTGCTGCGTACCTGGACTCACATTCAGGTTCAGGTCCGGACTCAAGTCCAGAGGTTCAGGTTCAGGACTTATAAGTCCGGACCTGAACCCATGGCTTGTGTCAAGTTGTGCGAGTAACTAAAGTGAACTTATTGTGAGCTAATTATCAATTGAAATTAACTCATAAACAACTCAAATTCAAACTCGTCAGGTTTATTGTGCTCCCTTCCAACTTGTGTCTACATTTCTCTAAAAAGTACAAATGTAAAAAAAACACTTTTTTCCCACTTAGTCTACAAATGACTTATGACAGCAACTACAGCGAACTACTACAAAGTTCAAACATTTATTTCATTTACCAAACTAAAGTAACCAAACAGTCCCTGAGCTGACTGAGCCTAAATCCCTAAAACGTTGCTGAAAGGTAGAGTGTAGAGTAGACTATACACATTACACTGTTACACACCTACTATATAGTATAGGCTACACTGTAGTGACTGTACTGTCTGTACACCATGTCTTTTCTACAACTCTACATGTTTACATTATACAGTACATACTACATACATAGTGATGTACATACATAGGGTTAGAAATTAAAATCAATGTTGATATGGCGTAATTTTGAATTAAATACACTATTTAATTTAAATCAGTTTTATTCTGAAAATCCGGAAGTTCACACTATTAACTTAATACTTTTATTCTGAAAATTCTTCACTTCCGGTTAGCATTAGCATGTGGCGAAACGCTACGTCTTCAAACCGTGAATCGAAGGTGAAATGACATGTGATGTTGTACACTGAGCACACTGGGATTAGCACTCATTTATTGACACTGAATAACGTTTATCAGGGAATGTTTAAATAACTACAGACACCAGAATATACGTAAGTGCTAGTTTTTTTGCGAGTCCAAGTACCGGTTCCTGACGTTCCGGTTTTAACCGGACTTGAACCGAAACTTTTTACAAGTCCAGTACCGGTTCGGTGTACCGGTACGCAGCACTATTACCACCTGAAGAATATATCAAGGATTAAAAAAACTAATGTCGCAAAAAAACTAATGTCGCGACATTAGTTGTCCATGCAACTAATGTCGCATAGACAAGAAAAACTTGTCCATGCTTTTATTTTCAGTAGACTCGACCACTGCAATAGTGTATTCACAGGGCTCACTAAAAAATCCATCAGAAAGCTGCAGCTGATTCAGAACGCTGCTGTTCGAGTACTCACTGACACTAGAAAAGTGGATCACATCACTCCGGTTCTGAGATCATTACACTGGCTTCCAGTCTGCCAAAGAATTGATTTTAAAATACTACTGCTAGTTTTTAAATCACTAAATGGCTTAGGACCGAGGTATATAGACGACCTCCTCCATCACTATGAAGCATCCAGGAGTCTCAGGTCTTCTAGGTCGGGTCTGCTCTCTGTTCCGAGAATAACCACTAAACATGGAAAAGCAGCTTTTAGTTATTATGCCCCAACAATTTGGAACAAACTGCCTAAATCGTGCACGTCCGCCGAAACACTTCCTATTTTTAAATCCCAACTAAAAACGCACCTATTTGCCGCTGCTTTTAATTGAGCTGCCCATACTCACACGACAGTATGCCTTTTCAGTCATGTATTCTGTACCTGCTGAGTTTATTTATTTCATTACCTTTGCTTATTATGCCTGTTTTTAAATGCATTTTTAATAATGTATTTATGCTGTATTTGTTCTTAAATGTTGTTTTCTTTTAATCTGTAAAGCACTTTGAATCACCACGTGCTGAAAAGTGCTATATAAATAAAATTGCCTTGCCTATGTTGATGTTACACATGGAGCTGCTGTGATGCAAGTCACATTTCAGACTTGATCTGACAATTAAAGAATCGTATCGTATACAACAACGTTCTAACCTCTATCTAACCATATTGTGCATTAATATTGTATATTTCAAAACAGGTTGTGATCTTTCATTTGGGGATAACAGTGTAGGGGTCGACCGATAATCGGACCCTCCTGCATTTGACCGATTATCGGTATCTGCCTTTTTTTTTATCAAATTGCCGATAAAACTTTGGCTCTGATGCGGCCGTTTCTCTGGCTGCAGTCACCACTCTTGCGGCTTTCACACCAGCGCTTTTCCCGTTCTAGCTCTGAGCTAGAGCTTTTCTGGTTCAGCTCCGGTTTCCCTTTTCTGCTCCCGCTTTGTTCACACCACCCAGAGACCGACTGGTGCTGCATCATGACGTCACCGTTTACATTGCTGATTTGCTCCCCAACGGCGTTACAACAACAACAATGGGGGACTGCGTCGGGTCGATGATCGTGTTGCTTTTAATCACACGAAGCCAGATTAAATTAAATAACGACTTCTCCAACCTTATGCTTTTCTCCAGAGTGCCGTGGTTCATTGTTTATTAATGTAACAGACCACTGCAGTGCTGGCTGCTCTTGCACGGGAGATTCTTCTGCCGTTAGCTCCCGGTTAGCTCAAACTGCAGCGGCCGCTCTAAAGTATTCACTGTCCGACTCACACAAGCAGCTGATGCATATCCCCAGTTCCCCTTAAGTGAATGTGTGTCAGTCTGAATTGACGCTGTTTGGCATCACAACGTTGTTATGAAAGTTTCTCTGGTATAAAATGGGTGATGTTAGCATAGCAACCAAAGCTAAACTGACTACTTGCTATCCTATAGTCGGACACGACAACCTGTGCAGTCCATGTATCGATTCCATCCGATAGCTGCTATAATACAAAACAAAACGTCTGCGTCTCTCTACAATAATCCATAACAGTGAACGGATGATCAAAGTAAGGTACAAATAGTGTTGCCTGACTTTATAAAGTGTGTTTATAAGCACTACTGCTTGTAGGCAAGCATGACGAGACTATTCAGTCGACCCATGTTCAGGGGAGGTGGGTTTAGTTTCCTGCACGCCTCGACGTAAGCGACACCGCCTCTTAGCTCCGAAGCTCTTGCCTCTAGACCGACAATTTTTTGGAACTGGAAATGAACCGGATTCCGGAGCTAAGAGGCGGCGCCTCTGCGGTGTGAACAGGAAAAAAAATGGTACTTTTCAGGCTTTGGTGTGAAAGGGGCATCTGTGTCCAGGAGCAATGTCCCGCCCACAGCGCTATCCAGTGGTGTAGTGGGCGTTGGACGCGGGGGTACGCCGTACCCCCACTTATTTGGAGCATGATCTTTTTTTTAATAGTCTAATTTAATAGTCAGCCAGTGAGGCGGGACCTTCTCAAATTACAGGCATGTGCCAAAGAACGCAGACACAGACTGAAGCAAGCAGCAGCGCTGAGCGGCAGAGCCATACATGTGTTTCGAAGGTAAGTAAGTTGAAAGCCGAAGTTCAATAAACATCCCAATCCCCTCAGCTGAAGTTGCAAAAACATCACGATCTTATGATCCAATTCTATCAGTTTCCCAGTTACACAGGGACGCGGGAAGTCAGTCAGAGTTGGGGGTGTGTGCAGTGTCTCGCAGCGGAGTAACTGTGGTGCGGAGGGGGCGGCTGCGAGTGGAGCCTCGCAGATTTTCAGATTGATATGTGAAGCTCATTAGCTAGCCAACATGTATCCAGCAAATGTTTAGCAAAATATTAGAAGTGAGGCTACTAGACTGACGGTCTACTATAACAGCTTCACTTTTAATATTTTGCAAAACATTAGCTAGCACTAGTGTTTTGCAGTTGCTAGCAGCTTATTGGGATGTTATGCTAGATAGACAGGCATTGTTTTGATATAATGAATTAAGCATTATTGTTAGTTAAACATGTCAACAATAATAAAACTGTGGGTTTTCTCCGGAAGTTTTTCCTTGTACGATGTGAGGGTCTAAGGACAGAGGGTGTCGTATTGTCATACTGATATTCTGTACAAACTGTGAAGACCACCGAGACAAATGTAACATTTGTGATATTGGGCTATATAAATAAACATCGATTGATGTCAGCCTGCAGCCCCACTTTGAACTCTCTGTCTCTCTCTAACTCATTGCAGATGGCTGCACTAAAGAAAAGGGCACAGAGAGGAAACCAGTTGTAAGATGTTTAAAAGTTCATTAAACATAATATATGCTTAAATGCATTTCAAAGAAGTTGTGTTGGAGTTTGTGTTATTCCACATTTTGCAACCAAGATTATCTGATTTTACTGCAAATGTATATCGGTTCCAAATATCGGTTATCGGTCTCCTTGATTACTAATAATCGGTATCGGCCTTGAAAAAGCCATATCGGTCGATCCCTATAACAGTGTTAGGCATTTGTGAGGTGCAACAACATGAACCTTTCTGTTGGTCGCTTGTTAGCAGACCCACGCGATAGCAGAGCGAACAGGTACAGCAAGCGAGGGATCATTGTCCACTAGTAAATCGATTGCAGATGGTGTCGTGCTCGCGGACGGATACAAACAAAAATAATAATGAATGGGTCGCGAAATATACTTTGGTGGCCGTTAAACCTGGACGGCCCAAGTAACGTCTATGTGAAGAAACCCTGGACTTGAATTTTGAATTGAGCCTTCCCTTATAGATACTATCTCTTTACGTATTAGTGATGGGAATTCCGGCTCTTTTTAGTGAGTCGGATCATTTGGCTCGGCTCACTAAGAAGAGCCGGCTCTTTCGGCTCCCAAACGGCTCTTCATGTTACCACAGTTTACCAGAGCCTCAGTTTCGCCGCTGCGAGGCTCCGGTGCTCACAGTTCACGCGCGTGCGCCAGCACCCCAAGGCTCGCCGGCAGAACACTTTCCGTCACAGGAACACGCTTTGCTGGAGGAGAAAAGAATCCCACCACACAGCTTTGCCCCTCCAACAGAGGGATGTCCTCGTCCTTTTTCCTTTTCGTCATTTCAAGCGATAAAAACTCTTTTGGACGCCCTTGGCACGAGTTCAGGGCGTTCCGAGCTGAAAAAGGGCGCCAAATGACGGCAAGACGCCCGCCTGGCGGAAACGCTGGAATTAGGAATATATTGTGATGAAGTGCACACTGACCTGAGCTCCAGGGGTCTTTTTGTTCTCGTCCATGCTGCTCTCAGTGCTCCTTCTCCGGCTGGGTCTCTGAAATAAATCAACAAAACTAGAGCTGACACAAAACAAGACAACTCAATACAACCGACAGACACAACAAAACGAATCCGTCAGCTACTTCGTAGGTTCATAGCAGAGGTGAGAAGTAACTAAGTACATGTACTCAAGTACTGTACTTCAGTACTATTTAGAGGTACTTTTACTTTACTTGAGTATTTCCATGTAATGCTACTTTGTCTGCGACAATAGGAGACAGTAATAAAGCTGCTTCACTGAAGAGGAGAAACTCACAGCTCCAGGACTCAGTCAGTCAGGAGAAGACTAGAAACAACAAGTCAATCAACTGAGGATTCATCCTGTAACATAAAGGAGTTACCTAACAGAAACCAGAATGCTAACGGTAATAAAGAAGAGTTACCGTACTAAAACAATATGCTGAAGGTAGAAAGGGAGCGTTTACTCAAACTAAACGATATAATAATGTTAGAGAAAGTAATTATTAAGGTATTTCTTCCACCTGAATGAGAATAAAACACACACACCTGGGGCTGCGTTCATAAAGCTAGTCGATAGCTTTTAGACTTTAGCTGTTAGCCTATAGCTTTTAGACTGCAGCTGTAAGACTGTGTAGCTGTTAGACGATAGTTTTTAGACATTAGCTGTTGGCCGATGGCTTTTAGCCTTTATTTAAAGATAATTTGAGACTATTTTTGGCGCACATTTTAATGTTTTTTTGTTAGTTTCTTTCTTCCAGGATTGCAGCTGTTGTGTTAAATAAGATAACGTCTGATTCGTGATTAACTGTAAACTAAGCTAACAGGTGTAAATACACTTAATGAAACCTCTGCAGATGTTTAATCCACTCACCTCTTCTTCTTCCGGTTGGGCCTGTGTGTCTGCTATTGCGGTAAGCGTGTTGTCAACTCCGGGCTACCCTGTTGTGTCTGCTCTGCTGCTGATAGCTTATATTATCTTAAACTAAATCGATCGTTTTACAAATGCTTGATCACGGCAGCTACCTGACGTTGTAATCACACGTTACTACAGCTTAAGCACTCACAACTCTCCTTCTCGTAGCGACTTTAACTCCACAGTTGCTGACACTCCTTTCGGGTTTGCTAACGATAGCTACTTTAGCTTGATAGCTAGCTATGGCTCCTTCCCCACCATCGGGTGCTATTTCCTGCTCTCTGTCTTATGTTTGGTCACCTCCCTTCCTCCTTTACTGGTACCGATAGGCCTACATGTGTTAAATGTAGTACAGTTGCTAGGTTGGAGCATGGATGTATAATAAGAACGGTTGGAGGCGGGAATCATAGCCATAGTACGCGTACTAATGACGTCACGCATTGGCTGTACGGCAAGCCAAGAGGACATTTTACAGGGCCAAATTCCGCAAAGAATATTAAAAAATAACAATCGACAGTGAATATATGTTAGTGGAACTGTGTCAGGAAAGTGAAGTGTTAATTAAGTAATGTTATTAAAGAACTGAAATGTATAAAATTGAAAGTTAATATGTAGCATATCCCTTCGAAATATGGTCGTAGACTTTACTGATGATTTAGAATGTATTGAAACTCCAGGCTCAACGTAAGAGCTTGTGCCTCTTCGGGAGGTGCTAACATTTAAACATAAACTGTATTCTTTACTTTCTCCGTCTTCATATGTAGAATATATCAGATACCGTCATGTTGTTTCCATAGCAACAACAACTTCCCGTCAACAGCTCCTGTTTCATGCCAACTAACTGACTTGGTCACCATGCATACCACATGACAATATCTATAAAGGAAACAGTTGAAACAGCATTGAAGATGCCCTTTGCAACTTGAAGGATTCAGCTTTGCTTTGGTATACATTCATGGAGAAATATGTGTTTCAGGGTATGCACACAGTTTAATTTAAGTGCAAATTATCCGATTATTAGATTAGATTCCATGTAACTTGTTAGACGTTTTATCCAAAACTGGTTGATCTTAATGAATTGTTACATGATTATAATGTCCCCATTAAGGTCTGACTTGATTGCTTGATTGATAAAAAAGCAGAATGGAAAGACATTATCCTGTTTTTGTTCATGTTGATTGGCAAGTCAAATTGTCACCTCTGTTTCCTCCAATTATTTATCAAATGATATTGCCCATGAATCATTTTCAAGATGCTAAAATAACCTAGCTGTTGCTTCTTACTAAGTTAGATGTCAGAGTTAAGAAACATTTGGATCAAATACAGTATACATGTAGATGTGCCAAATGTGGTTAAAACTATGGTTAGTCAAACCATAGTTAGAAAATTAGCAAGATTTGTCTTAATGAAATCTTGGTTGGCTCTCCAATTATATTTAATTCTCACCACACGGTAACCGTAGACCTCCACCTCGCAGAGTGTTAGGGTTTTCTTTAAACCACGGTCACATAACGTCCCTCCACATGTTCGGTAAAAGTCATTTTTAAAGACATGCCTGAAGGGATGTGATCAATTATACCGGCCCTAAAAGTGACAAAGGAAGCAGTTCATAACATCATTTTGTAACCAACATTTGACCGTATTTGAAAGAGCAATTAAATCCTGTAACTAAGAAATCATTACGATCACTCACACTGGGTTTGAAGCGCCGTTGTTTTCTAAAGAGTTGCCGATGTGAACCCTTGCCGTGTTGAGCTTTCCTGCACAGCAGTCTCCTCCTCCTCCTCCTCCTCCTCCTCCTCCTCCTCCTCCTCCTCCTCTGATGATGATGATGATGATGATGATGATGATGGAGGTGATGAGTACTCCAGCAGGTCCACTCTCCACCAGGGGTTGGCCATCTCAACAGTGGAGGTGCATGATCCAGCAGAGTAGTTAGATTCACGGTTTCCATCAATAGCATTGGAGGTAAATCCATACAAGTCGGCAATAGGCTCTGACATGCTCGCTCTTCCACGTATAGCCACATTCTCTGTGAATGAGCTAGTTGAAATACATTTATTTTTTATGTAAACATTTTTTTCATTTACAAACCTGCATTAAACTTGTTTTGTCAGCGATGAGGGCAGCCAACACAAATTCGTTATACAACACATGACACATCATACCCTTCAGGTTGAGAAACTTGTTTGCAATCAGTTGCTAATTTAAACATGCAGCAGTTACAGAGCCACATAAGGATTCATTCAGAGCTGGTTGTGTCAATCTGATGAAGGTGAGTCAAATATTCACTTTTGAGTTCACCTCTGTTTTTGGTTTCTACCAACTGCTAAGATAAATATCTGTCTTTGGTGTTGCACTGTGTCACCACCAGTGAGTTTATATTCGTGTCTATCTGACGTTTGCAGGAGGTAGTGGGTTTATAAATTGTTTTTATTTGATGTTATGGATAACGATTATCGCCACGTTGTCAGGGCCGGATTAGTACCTGCAGGGGCCCCTGGGCACTGAGCGCTCATGGGCCCCCCCCCAACCCAACAAGTAACACCACGCCTACCCAATCCTACCAACATGACCAATATTTAGAATTGTCAGTCAATCTGGCATGTCAAATCGCACACCTATTTGTCAAAAGCAGGGACGCAGCCACATAGTTCAACCAAAGTAGGTCTAGCCTTTTGCCCTTTTAGTCAAACATCACAAGACAAAATACAATGGATAAGATTCCAAGACAGTGTATGGCTCAGGAATACCTAGGTAATATCACTCAAAACCTCAGAGTAGCACCCGACTTAATGCCAAAATATGACTGGCTGGCTGTACACGTACACGAGGAGTTTTATTAGTTACAAACATTGAGAGTTACAAAAGTATAATATGTAGTGAAATGGTGTGGTTGCTCAACTAAGTGATCAGTATATGTGATGGAATATAGTGTGTGTGTGTGTGTGTGTGTGTGTGTGTGTGTGTGTGTGTGTGTGTGTGTGTGTGTGTGTGTGTGTGTGTGTGTGTGTGTGTGTGTGTGTGTGTGTGTGTGTGTGTGTGTGTGTGTGTGTGTGTGTGTGTGTGTGTGTGTGTGAGAGAGGGAGAGAGAGTGAGCGTGAGAGAGAAAGTGAATGATTGAGTGTATGAGAGACAGTGGATCTTACCTTTTAGAAGTGTTTCTTCCGTGCCTTTCTCTTTGAAAAGTCTGTGATTAGGTCATCAAAATCCAGATCCCTCACAAGATCAGACCCGATGGCCATCAAAGAAAGGGCTGAAAGTCTCTTCTGAGCCATGGTTGTCCTAAGTTCATTTTTGATGCGTTTAAGCTGTGAAAAGGACCTCTCACCCTCGCAGTTGGTTACAGGTAGTGTGAGAAAAATCCTGAGCGCAACAAAAACATTGGGGAATGTTGTCTGTAGTCTATGTTTTAGCACCACCTGCAGTCTGTTTGCAGGAGTTTTATCTGGCTCTGTGCTGACAAAAGCCCTAAACTGGATCAGCTCATCTCCTAATGACTTATCCAAGTCAGTAGGATATGATGAGGAGAGAATATTGGCCCGTCTGCGGAGATCAGTGTCATCACAGCACATGTCAAATAGGACTCCAAAGTGATCATTTATGACTTTGTATGCATCCAGGCGTATATTTGCATATATAATATCTACATGTATATTTTTTATTTCAACACGTAGCCTATATTTTCTATTTTCTTTTTTTTCTATTCTTGTTTGTTTGTAGTTTTGTTTTATTGTAAAATGCCTTGTCTTTTATGCTGCTGCAACAAAAACAATTTCCCAAATTGGGATAAATAAAGTACCATCTTATCTTATTTTATTTTATCTTACATCCGGACTAAAACCACCAGACTCAGGGACAGTTTCATCCCACAGGCCATACAACTATTAAACACCTGAACTTTTAAATAACATCCATAGCATTAATCTGGCTGCTACTTAGAAATGATTTGTTTAATATATCATATTCCAATCCCTTGTATAGACTCTTATTGCACTATTTCACTTTTTACTATTTTACTAATTTTCTTTTTGTATTGACTTGCACTATTTTTTCTGTGTATCTGTTTTATTGTGTTGCACCGTTGGAGGAGCCTGTGACCTAAGGGGGGGGGGGGGGGGGGGTAGGAGACGTTCGATTCCTGTTTTGAATAGTGTGCCGTCGATGGGTTTCATTCCATTTCAAAATGCTGTTTGTCGCTCAGCGTACACTTCGCGCACTGCCACTCCAACATCCAATCACAGAGGTTGAGGACAAATCACGGGGTTTGTCAAGCAAAGCACATGGTGGAGTCCCAAACGATAGCTGAGGATTCTGGGTAGTGTAGTGTCTTCGGCCATCCTAAACTGAACACATATTTGTTTCTCCGAATCGAAGGGGAAAAATACAAAAGCATTGTACACAATTTAAACCAATCAATGTTGTGTAATCAACAAGGATAATCTGGTGTTTTTGAGTTGATGAGTAGTGCAGATGGCACTGTACAATTAATCGACAGTAAGGGGAATACTTACTTCCGGGTGTAAAATCCTCCGTTATCCAATGGGATTGGACGCTCACATTGCTCTCCGTAATACAATAAAGGGGACATGATCAAATAGGAATATAATGTTCTTTTAAAAAACGTTAACTAAAGGGAACAATCTATTGGACACAGCTTAAGCTCTGGCCTTCCTTAAAAACTAATTAATTTAATAAAAATCCCAGTTGTATTACACACAATGCACTGTTTTTTGAGAACAAAAAATCGTAAATAATGCACCATAATACATTCTGACGAAAAATAAAAATTATTATGAATACAAATAAAATAAAAGAAGCCTCCCGCGAGTTACTACAAGCTATAAAGTAGTGATGTTATGTATTGCGCCGAGGTTTCGGAGCGTGTGTCGAGTAATCCCCGAAGCTTTTTGTGAAGCACGTAACGAGGCTTGTATCGTTTTGGGCCAGTGACGTCACCGATGACAAACGAAGCCTCGCTGCCTGTCGATACCACGTGACTGCTTCAGGAAGCGATTCATATCGGTTGAACCGTTGAACCACAACGCTCATAATACCCATGGATGTATACTAAGAACCATATTACCCCTCCTGTACCCGGGCCCGGTGACACGATGGAATCAAGAGAGCTCAGACCCTCACTCATATAGAGGTCGGAACATGTCATAAGTAGGCTATAAATAGATACAAGCATAAATAAATGTAGGAATAAAAACATCAATAAATACAGGAATAAATATGCTCCAGTGTTTTCAGGTAGCTTCAGTGTGTGCTGCTGTGGCTCAGCTGGAAAGCAGTTGACTCATGACGGCAGGGTCCCTGGTTCAACGACAGAACAATACGTATTTGTTGTTGTTTATAAAAGCTACAGCTAAATGAGATAATGTAGTTAATAAATGTATTCTTTGATATGGTTTAGCCTTTCTCAGGCTACAACATGGTTAAGTTTACGAATATTATTAAGGAATATAAATCCCTCTTTGCAATGTTTACCAGCCTCCTTAGGATTTTCAATCACAATCATTAAACTGTAATAAATACAATATTGTTAACATGAAAATATGATTTAATGTTCGTTGTTTAGAGTTATTCTAAGGCTTTACTCATTGGGAACTCGGTATGATAGAGCACACTGTTGAGAGGTCCAATCTGCCTGTTTTACACACTTTGACCAACAGGGGGGTTTGTGTTCAGATGAAGCCCATGATGAAGCCTAATGAGATGAACCCTTTTGCGAACCAATTGGCTGGAAAGCTTCAAAGCTTCATAAGGCTTCATCTCGCCATCACTACTATAAAGTATATTTTAAAAACGTTTTATAGAATAAAAGCTCCCTGCAGGACGTTGTAGAAATGCGTGTGTGCACCACGACAAAAGAGCCTCATTCACTTTACATTGGGGTTGTTTGCGTGGTGCAGACACGCAAATGTAACAAAGTTCGTGAGTCCACCACGCAATGCAGTGTTAAGGAGTCGTGGTGGAGTCACGCATTCTGGTGAGATCAGGTTGTTTAACACAGCTGAAAACTTCTCCACGCTGCTTTCAAACTCTGAGTAAACAACGTACGCTTCACTGGGAGGCTGTCTGAAGGTGTACACATGTCTCAGATGGACTTGGTATCACATTAAGAACGAAATTCAGTAATAAGTCTGCCAACAATAGCTGGTTTAAATGATTTCTTGGAGCTCGTAATGTTTTGAACAGACATCCCCAGTCAACTCGTTTTTCTTTTTGTAGTCCTCGCTGTTCGCGTCCGGATATCGCCATCGTAACCACAACCTCACACACTGGTACTGAATCTGCATCAAAGTGTTCCTATCCAGCCAAATATACCAAAAGATTTATGTAAACGACAGAAGAAGCGATCGAAATGTGTATTTCAGTCGAAGGCCACGCCTTCACATCTGTCAACCAGTTGATCGGGGAACCAGTTAAACCGGAACACAGGTAAGATATTAAGATAATTTATTTGTGATTGTTGATTCTGCATGCCTTAATGAATGCTAACCTTGCAATATGCTATTTTACCATGAAGAAAATCATCACATCTAAAACATTTATTGCAGAAAGAAATTGTCTAATTTATTTGTTAAGTTGCATTTTTAGGTAACATGTGAACTAGTAGATGTTGAGTTTTAATTAAGAGTTTTAAGCATTTTTCAACACAATAATGTGACATGTCTTCTAATTTGTGATCATAACATGCGCCTGTGGTTCTCTAGAAAAGTATTTGATGTAGTGCTTTGTGTAGTATCCGCTGGTGTATATCATGCTATATTTTGGCTTTGAGTGATTTTTTTGGACGTTTCACTTGGTATAGATAACTGGACAAAATAAAGCATTGATAGTGTGGCATGAAAGCTTCAAATGTGAACTCCATGTCATTAGTTTTAAGACAGCAACATATTTTTAGACATTAGCTTACCTTACCTTTCCACCTAAGATAAGTCACTGAAATTCATCATTTGCAGTTAAATTGATTTTGCACCATTACTTTTTTCTCACTCACTTCCACCTATGTCAATATTATCATTGTATTGTACTGTACTTGGGTTTAATTCAGAGGTGCGTGTACTTTGAGTATTTCAATTTGTTGCTATACTTTGTACTTCTACTTCTCTAGTTCAGAGGTACATGGTGTACTTTCACTCCACTACATGTATTTAATACCTTTAGTTACTTCACAGATGTGGATGAATGATGTGAAATATAACCAAGTGTTAAATCAGACTTTAGTTCCACCTGGAGTAAATCCACCAGCTACCCTGCAGTCTACAAAGTACTTCAGACTAGCTGCACCTTTACCAGCTTTGAGAACACTTTCATGATCAATTATTATAAAAGAAACATATCATATATATTATTCTGAAATGGACCAATCTGCACAACGACTACTTTTACTGTCGCTACTTTCACTATATTTTGATGAGAATACTTTTATACTTTTACTTGAGGAACATTTTGAATGCAGGACTTTTACTGTAACAGAGTATTCCTACACTCTGGTACTTCTACTTTTACTCAAGAACAAGATCTGAGTACTTCTACTTTTACTCAAGCACAAGATCTGAGTACTTCTACTTTTACTCAAGAACAATATCTAAGTACTTATCCTTTTATTCAAGTACAATATCTGAGTACTTCTACTTTTACTCAAGTACAAGATCTGAGTACTTCTACTTTTACTCAAGTACAAGATCTGAGTACTTCTACTTTTACTCAAGTACAAGTTCTGAGTACTTCTCCCACCCCTGCCAAAAAGTATAAATGGGCCCCTTTAAGAAACCTTTTCAGGCACAACGTGGCAATAATCATTATCCATCAAATAAAAACAATTTATAAACCCACTACCTCCTGCAAACGTCAGATATAGACGAATATAAACTCACCTGGTGACACAGTGCAACACCAAAGACAGATATTTATCTTAGCAGTTGGTAGAAACCAAAAACAGAGGTGAACTGAAAAGTGAATATTTTACTCGCCTTCATCAGATTGACACAACCAGCTCTGAAAGAATCCTCATGTGGCTCTGTAACTGCTGCATGTTTAAATTAGCAACTGATTGCAAACAAGTTCCTCAACTTGAAGGGTATGATGTGTCATGTGTTGTATAACGAATTTGTGTTGGCTGCCCTCATCGCTGACAAAACAAGTTTAATGCAGGTTTGTAAATTTAAAAAATGTTTACATAAAAAATAAATGTATTTCAACGATCTCATTCACAGAGAATGTGGCTTTACGTGTTAGAGCGAGCATGTCAGAGCGTATTGCTGACTTGTATGGATTTGCCTCCAATGCTATTGATGGAAACCGTGAATCTAACTACTCTGCTGGATCATGCACCTCCACTGTTGAGATAGCCTAGAGATAGGGCATTGCGTTCCAAGAATGCAGGGTTGTTGGTTGTTCCTAGAATCTTTAAAAGTACAATGGGAGCCAGAGCCTTTTCTTATCAAGCTCCACATTTGTGGAATCAGCTTCCAGTTTGTGTTCGGGCGGCAGACACCCTATCCGTTTTTAAGAGTGCGCTTAAGACCTTCCTTTTTGATAAAGCTTATAGTTAGGGCTGATTAGATTCAGCCCCTAGTTTTGCTGATATAGGCTTAGTTTGTCGGGGGACATCTTACTTCTTCCTTCTCTCTGTCTATACCCGTGTACACTCATGTTCCGATTAACCCAGCTTCCCCACATTTCTTTCTTTTTGGTGTCTATATACGCTGGGATCCGGAGTCATGGATGATCCTGCGGTCCTGGATCGCGAGCGCTGGATCTTGAGTCGTGGCTGTGGTCCTGGATCATAGGTCCTGGATGGATATCCTCGTGGATTCATCTTCCTAATATACACACATGCATTTCCAAACATTTGGACTACCTATGTTGCAAATGTATTATCTTTTCAATTTACACACGGCATCTATTGCACGTCTGTCCGTCCTGGGAGAGGGATCCCTCCTCTGTTGCTCTCCCTGAGGTTTCTCCCATTTTCCCCTTTAAACTGGGTTTTCTTTGGAAGTTTTTCCTTGTACGATGTGAGGGTCTAAGGACAGAGGGTGTCGTATTGTCATACTGATATTCTGTACACACTGTGAAGACCACTGAGACAAATGTAACATTTGTGATATTGGGCTATATAAATAAACATTGATTGATTGATTGATAGATAGCCAACCCCTGGTGGAGAGTGGACCTGCTGGAGTCCTCATCACCTCCATCATCATCATCATCATCATCGACTGCTGTGCAGGAAAGCTCAACACGGCAAGGGTTCACATCGGCAACTCTTTAGAAAACAACGGCGCTTCAAACCCAGTGTGAGTGATCGTAATGATTTCTTAGTTACAGGATTTAATTGCTCTTTCAAATACGGTCAAATGTTGGTTACAAAATGATGTTATGAACTGCTTCCTCTGTCTCTTTTAGGGCCGGTATAATTTATCACATCCCTTCAGGCATGACTTTTACCGAACATGTGGAGGGACGTTATGTGACCGTGGTTCTACGTGGTTTAAAGAAAACCCTAACACTCTGCGAGGTGGAGGTCTACGGTTACCGTGTTCCAACAGGTGAGAATTAAATATAATTGGAGAGCCAACCAAGATTTCATTTAGACAAATCTTGCTAATTTTCTAACTATGGTTTGACTAACCATAACCATATTGTCATGTGGTATGCATAGGGACCAAGTCAGTTAGTTGGCATGAAACAGGAGCTGTTGACGGGAAGTTGTTGTTGCTATGGAAACAACATGACGGTATCTGATATCTTCTACATATGAAGACGGAGAAAGTAAAGAATACAGTTTATGTTTAAATGTTAGCACCCCCCGAAGAGGCACAAGCTCTTACGTTGAGTCTGGAGTTTCAATACATTCTAAATCATCAGTAAAGTCTACGACCATATTTCGGAGGGATATGCTACATATTAACTTTCAATTTTATACATTTCAGTTCTTTAATAACATTACTTAATTAACACTTCACTTTCCCGACACAGTTCCACTAACATATATTCACTGTCGATTGTTATTTTTTAATATTCTTTGCGGAATTTGGCCGTGTAAACTGTCCTCTTGGCTTGCCGTACAGCCAATGCGTGACGTCATTAGTAAGCGTACTATCTATGGCTATGATTCCAGCCTCCAACCGTTCTTATTATACATCCATGCTCCAACCTAGCAACTGTACTACATTTAGCACATGTAGGCCTATCGGTACCAGTAAAGGAGGAAGGGAGGTGACCAAACATAAGACAGAAAGCAGGAAATAGCACCCGAGGGTGGGGAAGGAGCCATAGCTAGCTATCAAGCTAAAGTAGCTACCGTTAGCAAACCCGAAAGGAGTGTCAGCAACTGTGGAGTTAAAGTCGCTACGAGAAGGAGAGTTGTGAGTGCTTAAGCTGTGGTAACGTGTGATTACAACGTCAGGTAGCTGCCGTGATCAAGAATTTGTAAAACGATCGATTTAGTTTAAGATAATATAAGCTATCAGCAGCAGAGCATACACAACAGGGTAGCCCGGAGTTGACAACACGCTTACCGCAATAGTGAGGGTCCAGTAGGAAAAGTTCTTTGCAATCCGCCAAAAACCGGAAGAAGAAGAGGTGAGTGGATTAAACATCTGCAGAGGTTTCATTAAGTGTATTTACATCTGTTAGCTTAGTTTACAGTTAATCATGAATCAGAAGTTATCTTATTTAACACAACAGCTGCAATCTTGGAAGAAAGAAACTAACAAAAAAACTTTAAAATGTGCGCCAAAAATAGTCTCAAATTATCTTTAAATAAAGGCTAAAAGCCATCGGCTAACAGCTACAGTCTAAAAACTATCGGCAAACAGCTCAAGTCTAAATGCTATCTGCTAGCCTTATGAACGCAGCCCCAGGTGTGTGTTTTATTCTCATTCAGGTGGAGGAAATACCTTAATAATTACTTTCTCTAACATTATTATATCGTTTAGTTTGAGTAAACGCTCCCTTTCTACCTTCAGCATATTGTTTTAGTCCAGTAACTCTTCTTTATTACCGTTAGCATTCTGGTTTCTGTTAGGTAACTCCTTTATGTTACAGGATGAATCCTCAGTTGATTGACTTGTTGTTTCTAGTCTCCTCCTGACTGACTGAGTCCTGGAGCTGTGAGTTTCTCCTCTTCAGTGAAGCAGCTTTATTACTGTCTCCTATTGTCACAGACAAAGTAGCATTACATGGAAATACTCAAGTAAAGTAAAAGTACCTCTAAATAGTACTGAAGTACAGTACTTGAGTAAATGTACTTAGTTACTTCTCACCTCTGCTATGAACCTACGAAGTAGCTGTAGATTAGTTTTGTTGTGTCTGTCGGTTGTATTGAGTTGTCTTGTTTTGTGTCAGCTCTAGTTTTGTTGATTTATTTCAGAGACCCATCCGGAGAAGGAGCACTGATAGCAGCATGGACGAAAACAAAGAGACCCCTGGAGCTCAGGTCAGTGTGCACTTCATCACAATATATTCCTAATTCCAGCATTTGACGCCCTTATTCAGCTCGGAACGCCCTGAACTCGAGCCAAGGGCGTCCAAAAGAGTTTTTATCGCTTGAAATGGAAAGTGTACTGCCGGCGAGCCTTGGGGGTGCTGGAGCATGCGCGTGAACTGCGAGCACCGGAGCCTCGCAGCGGCGAAACTGAGGCTCTGGTAAACTGTGGTAACATGAAGAGCCGTTTGGGAGCAAGTTTATTTATATAGCACTTTTCAACACAAGGCAATTCAAAGTGCTTTACAAAAAATGAAAGACATTAAGCATTAAAAAAGAAAAGCTAATAAAATAAACATTAAAAGAAAAAATACATGGATAAAAGTTACAGTGCAGTCTAAAATATGAATAGTTCAATTAAACATTAAAAGAAAAAGTACATGGATAAAAGTTACAGTGCAGTTTAAGATATGAATAGTTCAATTAAAAGCAGCGACAAAAAGAAAAGTCTTCAGCTTGGATTTAAAAGTAGTAAGAGTTGCAGCTGACCTGTATGTTTCTGGGAGTTTGTTCCAGATATTTGGAGCATAATAACTGAACGCTGCTGCTTGTCTCAGTGGTCTTCACAGTTTGTACAGAATATCAGTATGGCAATACGACACCCTCTGGCCTTAGACCCTCACATCGTACAAGGAAAAACCCACAGTTTTATTATTGTTGACATGCTTAACTAACAATAATGCTTAATTTATTATATCAAAAACAATGCCTGTCTATCTAGCATAACATCCCAATAAGCTGCTAGCAACTGCAAAACACTAGTGCTAGCTAATGTTTTGCAAGAAATGTTTATTGAACTTCGCTTTCAACTGATTTACCTTCGAAACACATGTATGGCTCTGCCGCTGAGCGCTGCTGCTTGCTTCAGTCTGTGTCTGCGTTCTTTCGCACCTGCCTGTAATTTGAGAAGGTCCCGCCTCTCTGGCTGGCTCCCGCCCCGAAAATCTTCAGTGTTGATTGACACTTCAGTAATAGCCTATCAGATAGCGCCGTGGGCGGGACATTGCTCCTGGACACAGATGCCCCTTTCACACCAACGCCTGAAAAGTACCGGTTTTTCCTATTCACATCGCAGAGGCGCCGCCTCTTAGCTCCGGAATCCGGTTCACTTCCAGCTCCAAAACATTGTCGGTCTAGAGGCAAGAGCTTCGGAGCTAAGAGGCGGCGTCGCTTACGTCTCTCTTACGGCCCGTCCACACAGCGGCGTGCGCTGACGCTTGCCGGCGGGCGTGTCTAAAACTCGACCAACAACCAATCACATGAATCTCCCGCCCCTGACACACAAGCAGCGGTTTGATTGGCTAGAGCTTGTACTGGCATATGATTCGATTGGCTGACGCCTCGCCGAGGCGTCAAAAGTTGAACATTGCTCAACTTTTGCAGCGAGCCACGCCAGCTACGCTCCACGTCGCTTCCCACGATGCATTTCGGCTAAAAGTGACGTCACCCCATTCAAAGTGAATGGGGAAGCGTCAACGCACGCCGCTGTGTGGACGGGCCGTTACGTCGAGGCGTGCAGGAAACTAAACCCACCTCCCCTGAAGATGGGTCGACTGAAGAGTCGTCATGCCTGCCTACAAGCAGTAGTGCTTATAAACATACTTTATAAAGTCAGGCAACCAGGCTTCGTGTGATTCTGTTTATTTGTACCTTACTTTGACCATCCGTTCACTGTTATTGATCATTGTGGAGAGACGCAGACGTTTTGTTTTGTATTATTGCAGCTATCGGATGGAATCAATACATGGGCTGCACAGGTTGTCGTGTCCGACTATCACAAGTAGAATCATAATAAAATTAGGCCGGTAAAATGTGCCTGTAGAAAACGGTTTGTGCCACAATAGGATAGCAATAGCAAGTAGTCAGTTTAGCTTCGGTTGCTATGCTAACATCACCCATTTTATACCAGAGAAACTTTCATAACAACGTTGTGATGCCAAACAGCGTCAATTCAGACTGACACACATTCACTTAAGGCAGGGGTCTGCAACCTTTTTGACCAAAAGAGCCATTTTGCTCTTTTTCCCCCACATTTTTTTTGTCTGGAGCCGCAAAACATATTTCATAATTTTTTTATTGTTATATCAGACAAAAACTACAGTTTTTTTGCATTTATTAGGCTATTTATTACATGATATAAAACTGTTAACCTCTAATAAGAAACAAATAACTCTTATAAGGAGAATTAAAAATACACGGGCCTACTTTAAAATAAATGAAACACAGCACTTGGGGAGTCCTCTGCACATTTGAAGGAAAACAAATATTATTAAAATCGGCCCACTTTGAAATAAATAAAACATATAGCTGCACCCTAAAAAGAGTTAAAGGTAGGGTAGGTAAGAATGGAGAAACCAGCTCGAGTGCGTTAGAATTTGAAAGTACACAACTGGAAAAAATATGCCTCTTCCTACAGACTTTCTTACAGAGCCCCTCCTCCAACACACACGAACGCGCACATGACCAATGAGGGCACGAGATAAGTTTGTGCACAGATGGAAGGCTGACAGGCAGGTAGGCCATCCAGTTACTTTAGCCGGCTCAGATAATTGGTCGTGCTTTTTACAGCGCCACGGCTTCCAGAGATGAATTTTTGTATGTATTTATTGTCAAAGCATTTAATATATGTATTGCTATCGGGACGTTAAGAGCATTCCATGGAATATAACAACATTTTTTTTCTGAAATAGATTACATACCCCATTGAATTATGACTGACGATCGTTAGCTGTCTTCCTCTCCCTTGTTGTTCCTCGATACGTAAAGGCTGCACCACCTTTGACAACTTCTCTCTACATATCAAACATACCGGTAAACCAGCATCGTTTGCTGTGAAAGCATACAACTCTGTCCACACGGAATTAAATCCTGGGTTCCTCCGGTACTTTTCTTTGATTTATCCATAGTTCGCTCATCGAGCCGGGGATTAGGTTATTCGCCTCCAAGAAAAGGCGCTCTCGCGGGACCGGAGCAGGATGTGACGCATATCTTAGTTGACCTAATTAAAACCGTTTTGTTTTTTAATTAAGTGTCACGGTATCACCTCAAAATACAAGATAAGAAACATTTTCAACCATGCAACAAAATATAAATAGTCCTACAAATACTTTTACTTTATTTCTTTCTTATTTTTGTCTAAGCCCAAGGGAGCCAGAGCAGAGGGCTTAAAGGGCCGCATGTGGTTCGCGGGTTGCCGACCCCTGACTTAAGGGGAACTGGGGATATGTATTAGCTGCTTGTGACAGTCGGACAGTGAATACTTTAGATCGGCCGCTGCAGTGTGAGCTAACTGGGAGCTAACGGGAGAAGAAACTCCCGTGCAAGAGCAGCCAGCACTGCAGCGGTCGGTAAATGCCGCTGAAACACATTAATAAACAATGAACCACGGCACTCTGGAGAAAAGCATAAGGTTGGAGAAGTCGTTATTTAATTTAACCTGGCTTCGTGTGATTAAAAGCAACACGATCATCGACCCGACGCAGTCCCCCATTGTTGTTGTTGTGAGCGCCGTAACGCCGTTGGGGATCAAATCAGCGATGTAAACGGTGACATCATGACGCAGCAGCGGCAGCACCAGTCGGGCTCTGGGTGGTGTGAACAGAGCGGGAGCAGAAAAGGGAAACCGGAGCTGAACCAGAAAAGCTCTAGCACAGAGCTAGAACGGGAAAAGCACTGGTGTGAAAGCCGCAAGAGTGGTGATTGCAGCCAGAGAAACGGCCGCATCAGAGCCAAAGTTTTATCGGCAATTTGATTTTTTAAAAAAAGAGACCGATAATCGGTCAAATGCGGGAGGGGCCGATTATCACTGTTATCCCCAAATGAAAGATCACAACCTGTTTTGAAATATACAATATGAATGCACAATATGGTTAGATAGAGGTTAGAACGTTGTTGTATACGGTACGATTCTTTAATTGTCAGATCAAGTCTGAAATGTGACTTGCATCACAGCAGCTCCATGTGTAACATGGTCAAGGCAATTTTATTTATATAGCACTTTTCAGCACGTGGTGATTCAAAGTGCTTTACAGATTAAAAGCAAACGACATTTAAGAACAAATGCAGAATAAATACATTCTTAAAAATGCATTTTAAAAACAGGCATAATAAGCAAAGGTAATGAAATAAATAAACACGGCAGGTACAGAATACATGACTGAAAAGGCATACTGTAGTGTGATTATGGGCAGCTCAATTAAAAGCAGCGGCAAATAGGTGAGTTTTTAGTCAGGATTTAAAAATAGGAAGTGTTTCGGCGGACGTGCACGATTTAGGCAGTTTGTTCCAAATTGTTGGGGCATAATAACTAAAAGCTGCTTTTCCATGTTTAGTGGTTATTCTCGGAACAGAGAGCAGACCCCACCTAGAAGACCTGAGACCAGGGCTCGAGCTTAAGGACGTCCCGTCGCCCTGGGGCCGAAAAAAATAGTGTCGGGGAGGATAAAAAATTATATTTTTATTTTTGAATTAAAATGATCTACTAGCTCATTTACTGAGATATTAGCAGGGGAAAGTGTGGAAGAAACATTCCGAGTAAACATTTCCCTAGTGTTTTCAGTTAAATATCGCTTTGTGGCTACCTCTCTTTGAACATTTGTGTGAACCGAAAAACCGAAAGTTCAGCTGTGCTCTTTACTAGCTTCTTTTAGCTTTTTTTGATGACTTTACTGAACTGCTGTCTATAGTGTGTTTTGACTTTGACCGTCTAGTCATTGTTGGTGATTTTAACATCCATGTTGACAACCCCCAGGACAGAGGGGCTAAAGAACTGTTTTGTGTTCTTGATAGCTATGGACTGACTCAGCATGTGACGGAGCCCACGCACAATAAGGGGCACACTCTGGACTTAATTATCTCAAAGGGTCTGCATATCTCTAAGGTTATGGTGACTGATGTTGCACTGTCTGACCATTCCTGTGTTTTCTTTGAGAGCTCTATTTCTGTTCACACAAATGTTCAAAAAGAGGTCACCACAAAGCGATATTTAACTGAAAATACTAGGGAAATGTTTACTCAGAATTTTTCTTCCACACTTGCCCCTGCTAACACCTCAGTAAATGAGCTAGTAGATCATTTTAATTCAAATATTCAAAATGTTATAGATGCCATTGCTCCAATTAAGGTAAAGGAAGTGACTGGGAAGAAAATATCTCCATGGAGAAAGGCCATGGCCGTTAAAGCAGAAAAAAGAGAATGTCGAAAAGCTGAACGCAGGTGGCGAAAAACAAATCTCCAGGTTCACTTTGACATTTATAAAGAGAGACTTGGCCTTTATAATTTGGAATTGAAAAACACACGACAATCGTTCTTCTGACATCATTACCAAAAACAACGCACGTGCCTTGTTTGCTACCGTCGACAGACTAACTAACCCCCCAGTGTCAGTAGCCTCTGAATTTCTATCCACCAGGGCGTGCAATGACTTTGCCTCCTTTTTCACTGACAAAATTCAGAAAATCAGACAAGCAGTCAGTGCCTCTGCATCAGGAACAGCAAATGTGTTGTCTCTGTGTCCACTTAACATCAATTCAGACATCATAACACAATTCCATCAGATTAATGATAAAAACCTAGAGGACATTATACAACTTCTGAAATCCTCCTCCTGCTGCCTTGATATTATTCCAACAGGGTTTTTCAAAGATGTTTTGCCTTGCATGGCCTCAGAACTACTTCATATAGTAAACAAATCTCTTCACTCAGGTATTTTTCCACAGGCCCTGAAAACTGCAGTCATTAAACCGCTCTTAAAAAAGAATAATCTAGATGCTTCAGTAATGAACAATTACAGGCCCATATCAAACCTCCCATTTCTAGGTAAAATCATTGAAAAAGTTGTTTTTCAACAGTTGAGTAATTTCTTGCATTTAAATAACTGTTTCGATGTGTTCCAGTCAGGCTTTCGTCCAAACCACAGCACTGAGACTGCTCTTGTAAAGGTCTTTAATGACATTCACTTAAACACAGACAGTGGCAGAACTTCAGTGTTAGTATTATTAGATCTCAGTGCTGCGTTTGACACTGTTGACCACAGCATATTACTAGACCGACTGGAAAACTGGGTGGGACTTTCGGAAACAGTTCTAAATTGGTTTGAATCGTACTTAAAGGATAGAAACAACTTTGTTTCTATAGGTAAATACACATCTGAGTTGACAAATATGACATGTGGGGTTCCTCAAGGCTCCATCTTGGGGCCTCTTCTCTTTAACATCTACATGCTACCACTGGCTCAGATAATGAAGAACAACAAAATAAGTTACCATAGCTATGCAGATGACACATACATTTACGTAACAATTTCACCAGGAGACTATGCTCCAATTCAAACACTGAGTAAGTGCATTGAACAAATCAATGACTGGATGTGTCAGAACTTTCTCCAATTAAACAAAGATAAAACTGAGGTAATGGTTTTTGGAGCCAAGGCAGAACGTTTAAAAGTTAGCGCTGAGCTTCAGTCTGCAATGTTCAAAACAACAGATAAAGCCAGAAATCTAGGTGTAGTCATGGACTCTGACCTGAGTTTCAACAGTCACATTAAAACGGTTACTAAATCAGCCTACTATCACCTAAAGAATATATTGAGGATTAAAAGACTAATGTCACAGCAGGATTTGGAAAAACTTGTCCATGCCTTTATCTTCAGTAGACTCGACTACTGCAATGGTGTCTTCACAGGTCTCACTAAAAAATCTATTAGAAAGCTGCAGCTGATTCAGAACGCCGCTGCTCGAGTCCTCACTAACACTAAGAAAGTGGATCACATCACTCCAGTTCTGAAGTCTTTACACTGGCTTCCTGTGTGTCAAAGAATAGATTTCAAAATATTGCTGCTGGTTTATAAAGCACTGAATGGTCTAGGCCCAAAATACATTACTGACCTCCTGCTAAATTATGAACCATCCAGATCTCTCAGGTCTTCAGGTACTGGTCAGCTTTCTGTTCCCAGAGTCAGAACTAAACATGGTAAAGCAGCGTTCAGTTATTATGCTCCAAATATCTGGAACAAACTCCCAGAAACCTGCAGGTCCGCTGCAACTCTTACTACTTTTAAATCCAGGCTGAAGACTTTTCTTTTTGTCGCTGCTTTTAATTGAACTATTCATATTTTAGACTGCACTGTAACTTTTATCCATGTATTTTTCCTTTTAATGTTTATTTTATTCGCTTTTCTTTTTTAATGCTTAATGTCTTTAATTTTTTGTAAAGCACTTTGAATTGCCTTGCGTTGAAAAGTGCTATATAAATAAACCTCCCTTGCCTTGCCTTACTGGTGAGGAAAGCGGCATACCAGTAAATCAGGTATGGATTTACTTCCATTTTGGCCATTTTTGACACCAAGATGTCTGCTTGTATTGTGTTGAATGCTGCTGAGAAGTCTAGGAAGAGGGCTCTTGCATAGGTGTGACGTTTATCTAAATGTTTAGTAATGATATGAACCAGAGTAGCAACAGTACCATCCCCTTGCGTATAGGCAAATTGGTATGGATCAAGTATGTCTTGTCCGTCACAATAGGTTTAGCTGAAGAAGTCATTCCTGTCATGATTCTCATGGTGTCCCGCACTTTTTTGGGGTCTTTGGCTTTAAAAGCATTTCCCAAAAGCTCTCTGTGTGCCAATTTTGATTCTCTCAATTTGACTTTCAGTTCTTTCTCTGTCTGTTTAAGTGCTCCATAGTCTTTGTTTTTGAAAGCTATTTTCCTGGTTTTTATAACTTTTTTTAATGTCCTTAGTGACATATGATTTATTCGATAGATTTGTATTTCTTTAGCGGGACACAGAAGTTAATATAGTCTTTGGTAACAGTAGTCATTTCATCTAGTGAACCTTCCTGAAAAATGTCCCAATCTGTCCAATCAAAACAGGCTTTCAACTGTTCCCTACTTTCATTTGTCCATGTCCTTATTACTTTCTTTTCTTGTTGACTTCCCTTCAGTTTGGTCTTATACACTGGTATCATATTCACAACATTATGATCAGAGTTCAGTATTGGTGGTCTTTATTTAGACACCTTTATCATTAACAAAGCATTTGTCCAGGATATTGTCTTTTCTGTTGTGATTGGGGGTGTAACGGTTCACAGAAGTCACGGTTCGGTTCGTACCTCGGTTTGGAGGTCACGGTTCGGTACAACAAGAAAAAGCAAAAAAAAAGTCCCAAATGCATAATTCCAGGGTTGTTGTTATTTATGTTTGAACAGTAGTGCAAGTTTCAGTTTAAAAATAAAGAACTCTGACATTTTGAATAATTAACTGTATTAAACAGTTAAAAACAAACCACAAACAGTACCATACACACTCAGATGGCCATATTATCTATAATGGCTGATGTCAAACAAAAAGGTTTCATCAAGCTGTAAAACAAAAAAAAATGTCTTGAAAATATGACATCATAAATAATAAGAAAGTGTTTCAAGAGCACAAAGTCGTTGAAAAACATATGCCAAAAGCTTCCGTTATTTATTTTGGTCTCTCGGCTCATGTCTATTGGCTTCTTAAAAACAGTGGGGATAAACTGTTGAACTGCTGTTGTCTTTTGCCGGGCTCCGGTGATTGGCAAATCTGGGTGATGCCTTCTGATAGGATTTAGCATGTTTGGCGTGTGTTACCATTAGCATACCGCACCACTGTAGAACAACGGCGACACACCGTCCTCGTCCGATTTATTGTAGTCCACAGGGAACCCGAAATGTTCCCACACAGCTCATTTAAAAGAAGCAGGTGGGTTCTAGCTCCTGTGTGTTATCTGAAATCGCCATACTAACTTTTCTTCTTCTTGTATTTTGTTCGTTTTGTTGTTGTGTTTCTGCTTGTTCTTCATTTGTTGTTTAAGGGTGGCTGGCAAACAGCTTTTTAGGCGCAATACCGCCCCCTGGGTTATAGTGTAGTGCAGGGGTGCCCAACCTTTTTTGAACCGAGAGCTACTTTTAAAGTTGCCAGTCTGCTGAGAGCTACCAGTCCAAATAGAGAGGCGTAGCCATTACTACCAGGTAAATACACACTTCTACTTGAATAAAACTGACCTTTGTACGATTAATACTTCATAAAATACTGCAGATCCTTTATCTTACCTCTTTCTAATCTACACACATACAAGTATTTAACTGAAGTTACACAACAGTGTTGTTGATACGGAGTTGGAGTTTATTCACACACTACAAGTGGGTAATGTTTTCAAGAAACATTGAACAGTGCTGCCACATATGACACAGGAAAAAAAGAAAATACTGTGAACCCTTTCTTTGCCATGATATAAAAATAGTGTTTCTACAAAAGTATAAATTAGGCTTACTAATAAGACAACTCAGATCTGAAGCTACTCAGGAATCTGCTGCCAAAGTGCAATAAAAAAGACAAAATTAATAGAATCAAACCCTTTTTTTGTTGCATTTTAGTTGAGTATAAAAAGAAATGCCTTTTTTAAAATAGGATGCACGCAACACTAGTTTCTTAACCTGAATTGATAATAGACTATAATCAATTTTAAGTTTGCATTCTTATACCATTTTGTACAATAATTATAATGAATGAGTTCAAACAAACTAAAACTTACAGCTGATTAATAACGGTATCTAACTTGAGTTTTTATTATATCAAAAACCTGTTGAAATGCTACTGTTATTTTTACTGTCCCCCAAAAGCGAGTCGGCAGCGTCCAGGAATGCTTCTATCACAACTTCGCCATCTTTGAAAGACTTCATGTGTTTCGTAAGAACGTGACTGACACGATAAGATGCTATGGTAGCAGGTTTGCTCTTGTTGTTAGGCCTGGTGAAAAAGGGCTGCTGTGCATTTAGCTGTCCTTTCAGGTCCCTCACCTTTTGGGAGCGTAGAGCAGAATTAGGAGGGAATTCCGTCTCGTAGCTTGTGTGCACTGTTTTGAAATGCCGCTCCTAAATTGCCCTTCTTCGATAAAGCCACACTCGCATTGCAGATGAGACAGATGGACTTTGAATTGGAATAGATACAAAAATAATCATCCTCCCACTCGGAGTGAAAATTATATATTTTGGGCTTTTTTGCTTCTTGCGGTCTTGTGTGTGTGCGGACTGCCACTCCTGTTGACACAGACAACATCAGCGAAATAGTGCCCACTGCCCAACAGCCACGCCCAGACACATGGGGTTACGCCGGCCAATCACAAAGCTTTTATGCGTTCAAGTACATTATTCTGGCACAGGAAGATTATGTTATAGGTCATTAACGATAAAACTGAATATTGTTGTTCTATTTTTAGACACATCTCGCGATCGACTGGGAATCTCCCTCTCGACTGGTTGGGCACCCCTGGTGTAGTGGATACTGCCCTGAATGACAGACTTTTTTCCCACTCGTAAAAAAAAAAGGCGTATTCGTCGTGTGACTGCGTGTGCCGAACCGTGACGAATACGGATACCGTTACACCCCTAATTGTGATCCCTAACATACTGCTGGAACCCAGGTAACAGTCTCCAAGCGACATTGCTTCATGTCCCCGAGCACTAAACTTCCTGCAGTTTGCTTTTCAAACTGGAACAAGAAAGCAGCGGAGAAGTAACGGGGCAGAAACCCTCCTTTTTACACAGCGGTCCAGACATAGACATCAAACGGCAAAACATATTCCAGGGTTCGTACGGTCATTGAAAACCTGGAAAAGTCATGGGAATTCAAAATGCAAATTCCAGGCCCTGGAAAAGTTATGGAAAACGATGTTTTTCCCAAAGTTTTGGAAAAGTCATGGAAATGTAACTAAAGTTGCGTCAAATATAATTTACATTTTATCTAATCGCCAAAATGTTCTGCGGTCGCGAGCTGTTATGTGCCATCATGACGCGCATTGTGTTATTTTTTTAATATATGAAGCGCGAGCTGTGTGTTCGAGTCTTCCTGCCTGTCGGTTGAACTTTGCTGCTCCGGTATGAGGGTCAGCTACATTAGCTACGGTGCGTTCGTTAACTGTGCGGAGTCACTGTGGCACAGACTGCACCGCTGGTGAACAGCTGTTAGAACGGGCCGTTCAGGTGTTCAGAGCAGAGCGTGATGTGAACTGAAATGTTTTTCTGTCACAATATCATTAAGGAATCGTTGAGCTAGCTAGCTAGCATACATTGTCACTATCTGCTAACGTTAGCTTTAGCCTTCGTTTTCTAATAGTTTTCATAGGCTATAAACGGAGGTGGTATAAGTATAGATATTGTGCTAGAGTAAAAGTAGAAGTACTCAGGTCTTTTACTTGAGTAAAAGTACTCAGATGTTGTTCTTAAAAGTAGAAGTACTCAGATCTTGTACTTGAGTAAAAGTAGAAGTACTCAGATCTTGTACTTGAGTAAAAGTAGAAGTACTCAGATGTTGTTCTTAAAAGTAGAAGTAGCTACTCAGATCTTGTACTTGAGTAAAAGTAGAAGTACTCAGGTCTTTTACTTGAGTAAAAGTAGAAGTACTCTGATCTTGTTGTAAAAGTAGAAGTACTCAGATCTTGTACTTGAGTAAAAGTAGAAGTACCAGAGTGTAGGAATACTCTGTTACAGTAAAAGTCCTGCATTCAAAAATGTTACTCAAGTAAAAGTACAAAAGTACTATCATCAAAATATAGTGAAAGTAGCGAGAGTAAAAGTAGTCGTTGTGCAGATTGGTCCATTTCAGAATAATATATAGGATATGTTTTATAATGATTGATCATGTAAGTGTTCTCAAAACTGGTAAAGGTGCAGCTAGTTTGAATGACTTTGTAGACTGCAGGGTAGCTTGTGGATTTACTCCAGGTGGAACTAAAGTCTGATTTAACACTTGATTATATTTCACATCATTCATCCACATCTGTAGAGTAACTAAAGGTATTAAATACATGTAGTGGAGGAAAAGTACACCATGTACCTCTGAACTGTAGAGGAGTAGAAGTACACCATGTACCTCTGAACTGTAGTGGAGTAGAAGTACACCATGTACCTCTGAACTGTAGTGGAGTAGAAGTACACCATGTACCTCTGAACTGTAGTGGAGTAGAAGTACACCATGTACCTCTGAACTGTAGTGGAGTAGAAGTACACCATGTACCTCTGAACTGTAGAGGAGTAGAAGTACACCATGTACCTCTGAACTGTAGAGGAGTAGAAGTACAAAGTAGCAAAACATTGAAATACTTAAATAAAGTACAAGTATCTCAAAATTGTACCCACGTATAGTACTTGTTGAGTTTATGAACTTAGTTACTTTACACCAGTGGCTATAAAGATAGAAAGACTAAGCCTTGCACAGAGGCATGAAAATACATTTTCAAAATGCTCAACAGTGCTGCCAAAATTATAAACTGACTGCTACACAATTAAAATAAATGCTTTTATATATTTCTATTAGATGTGACTCTTTGGCGTTTCTGTTTATTGACGCTGCTGCTTTCAGGGGGTCAGGGGTCTGGTCCTTGCCACCTTTTTCATACCTGATGACTTTGCCTCCCTGACTACAGTTGCTTTAGCGTGTAGAAGCTAGTAAGCCTACTATTTGATTTGTTTTGATAGGCACAACATGTTTCATATGCAGATCTTATTTTCCTGTTCCATGTTCAAATAAACCATTTTCAGTGGGAATTTTTTTTTGGTCATGGAAAATGAGGTAAAGGTCATTGAGAAGTCATTGAAAATCATTGGTGAAAAGGTGTATGAACCCTGATATTCAATGAGTTAAATGTTCCCCATAAATATTCATCTGTAGGAGTATTTGCAAATGATCTGAGCGATCACTGTGTTGTAGCCACAATTAGGGACACTAAGGTCCAAAAGGTTAAACCTCACATTATCATTAAGAGAGACAAAAAACATTTGGTTGAGCGGGGTTTTGTGCATGATCCGTTTGATTGGGGTAAAATCGATTTGTGTGCTGATGTGGAAACCGCATGGTCTTATTCTTATCTTGGTTTTATGGAGATCATTGATAGACATGCACCCCTGCGTAAATTTAGAGTAAAGGGACGAGACAATCCTTGGTTTTCTGCTGAGCTGTCTAGTCTCCTTCATGAGAGAAACAAGGCCTGGGCAAAGGCTAGGAAATCAGGCTCAGAGATAGAGTGGCTGCGTTTTAGGCAGCTAAGGAATAGCTTCACTTCAAATGTCAAAAGTGCAAAGTCGAAGTACTATTTGTCAGTTACCACAGAAAACCTAAATAATCCTAGGAAATTTTGGAAAGCAATAAAATCGATATCCACCGGTGAGATCCGTAATGAGCTACCTCCGTGCCTTACCACAGCATCTGGCACTATATCGGACAGGGCTACTATGCTAAATTGCTTTAATGAGCATTTTGTGTCCTGCGGTTCTATGTTTGATTCTGTGACTAACTCTGCTTGGTCTGGAAAACCCTTTCAGTTTTACTCCTTTTACTGTCAATGTTGTTCATGAAGCCTTATCTAAGCTAGATCCTAGGAAACCGGCTGGCCCGGACAACTTGGAACCTTTCTTTTTAAAGATAGCTGCAGATTTTATTGCTCCACCTCTTACTTCTCTTTTTAACCTCTCCCTCAGCACAAATACAATTCCAAAAGTATGGAAGTCTGCTTATGTCTTGCCTTTACTGAAAGGAGGGGAGGCAACTATTTTAAATAATTATAGGCCAATCTCTAAATTGTCAGTTCTGGCTAAGGTGCTCGAACGACTTGTGAGTGTACAAGTAAAGGAGTTTTTATCTATAAATGACATCCTGTCTAAACATCAGTCAGGATTCAGAAAGCAACACAGCACCATCACTGCGACAATGAAAGTGGTAAATGACATTACTAGTATTTTAGATAATAAGCAGAGTTGTGCAGCTCTGTTTATTGACCTTTCCAAAGCGTTTGACACCGTTGATCATCGCATTTTAAAGCAGAGGCTACTCAGTATTGGCATATCCAGCGTTGCAGTGGGGTGGTATGTGAACTACCTCTCTGAAAGGTCCCAATGTGTTCATTTTGATGGACTGTCTTCTGAGTGGTTAAACATTTCTAATGGTGTACCACAAGGTTCTGTTTTAGGACCACTTTTATTCTCCATATATCAACAGTGTAGGTGATAATGTGGATGAAGCTACTTTACATTTTTATGCGGATGATACTGTAATGTATTGTGCAGGTCCCTCCATTAAAGAGGCTGTTGTTAAATTACAGGCTGTTTTTAACACTATTCAGACTCAGCTCTCTGAACTAAAGCTTCTTCTAGATGTGGATCAAACCAAGGTAATGCTCTTTTCAAAAGCAAAAAAGACACCAGAGCCTGTTTTTGATATTGTAACTACGCAAGGAACAAAACTTGAAGTTGTTGCCTGTTACAAATACCTTGGTATCTGGCTTGATGATTGTCTCTCTTTTAAACTTCAGGTCACTAATCTGCTTAAAAAGCTGAGGGCTAGGTTTCTTCTACAGGAACAAGTCCTGTTTCTCATTTGAAGCCAGGAAAAGGTTAGTCACTGTGACCTTTTTACCTGTGTTGGACTATGGTAATTTGATATATATGAATGCACCTGCCCATTGCCTGGAAAAGTTAGATGCTGCGTATCACAGTGCTCTGAGATTTGTTGCTAACTGTAAAGCACTTACTCATCACTGTACCCTGTATGCCAAGGCAGGTCTGCCTTCACTAACTGTACGGAGGCTCAGTCATTGGTACATGTTCATTTATAAAGCCATTTTGGGTAAACTACCTTTTTATATCTGCTCTCTGATCTCTCGACGAATTGAAAGTACGCATTGCCTGAGATCTCATGATGTTGTGTTATTGAATGTGCCAAGTGCTAGGACTGTCTTAGGGAAGAAAGCTTTTAGATGTGCAGCTCCACTAAATTGGAACAGTCTGCAAACCTGTTTTTAAAACTGAGCACTTTGGTTCCCCTGCATCATTTTAAAACTCGGCTGGGTGACATGCTGTTTGATACTCATGGTACCTGTCACTGTAAATAGAGTTTTGTAAACTGTACCCTGTACATTATGTTGTACGTCATCCTTATTGTTGTTCTGTTGTTTTTATGTTACATGTGTAACTAATGTCCTGCAGGTCACCCTTGAAAAAGAGATCTTTTGATCTCAAGGGGCTTTCACCTGGTTAAATAAAGGCTACAAACAAACAACTATTGCCGGTGCATCGGGGTGGCTGAGTTGCAGCTCGTGAACACAGTGGCCTCTGCCGCTGGGAGGCACGTAAACAACAAACAGTAAAATACACCCGAATTCTCTAGGCAGATAAAAGGGTCTTAACGTCATGCCGAGAATATCTACGTTGGGATTGCAGGTTTTACATTTGACTGAGTATGATCGGCACCACAGATCATTAATATACACACAAATACCGCCTCCTCTGGTTTCCCCCGAGTTCGCATCCCTGTCTGCTCGAACAAGGGTGAATCCGAGTACTTCAAAGAGAGATTCAGGCATTGTAGATTGTAGCCAATTTTCCGTGAAACATAATCAAGAGGCCTCAAGAAATTCATGACAGTACCTCGTGTATGTCCTTAGTGTGTCCACGTTGTTGCTCAATGAGTTTGTGAGAATGATGATAGGGCGGTGGTGGCGAAGTCGATAGGGACTTGGCTTGGCAACTGGAAGGTCACCAGTTCAAGTCCCGGCAAGACTAAGGCCCATCCCCTACACCCTACCCCTCCGTTTGCACGTTCATGCCATATTGAGGGCTGTTCCAAAGCAACGAGTGTGGAGGGGGAGTGGGCTATCCTCAAACAGCGAGTCTGCAGCGGTGCTGACTTGAGACCGGTCTCTACCTTTATAGGAGTCACGCACTGATAAATTGCGATGTTAACAACCTCATGATAACCTCATATGTTTTTAACTTAGGATCAAACCTGTGTTTAGTCTAGAAAAAGGTAAATGTGTGCATTTTATTATAAAGTTGTGTATATTTACAGACCGTTGCAAAAACTAAGAAGCTTATAAACATCAGGTTTAAAACTAAAAGAGCTTTGAAACACAATGAAAGATGTTTGGAGTTTTATTTGAGTTATTCATTTAAGCTTTTTGTCTAAGAGATGCTGATTTGAAACCGTTGTTACATACAGTTACGGCATTTCCTGTTTCTGCCAGAGAGAGGGGAGGCCGTCCCAAAGCTTGCTGCTGTATTTACTCCCTCCATCTGACAGGAGGGAGCCTCGTTGAGCTGCGTCGAGGGAGTGGTTTGGGATTGGGCCTAAGTGCTACCGAGGTGTCCCTGAGCAAGGCACCGTTCCCTACACTGCTCCCCGGGCGCCGTTCAAAATGGCAGCTCAAACACTAGGATGGGTAAAATGCAGAGAAACAATTTCCCCACGGGGATTAATAAAGTATATAAAAATAAATAAAAAAATCAAATCAGGTTTTATTTATATAGCACATTTTTAAAACGATTTTTGGTCGAGCCAAAGTGCTGTACATATAATAATTACCTTACAGGACACTATACAGGAAATACAACAGCACAATTTGTGCAGAATATCAGTATGAGAAAACGACACCCTCTGACCTTAGACCCTCACATCGTACAAGGAAAACCTTCCGGAGAAAAACCCACAGTTTAAAGGGAAAAATGGGAGAAACCTCAGGGAGAGCAGCAGAGGAGGGATCCCTCTCCCAGGACGGTCAGACGTGCAATAGATGCCGTGTGTAAATCGAAAAGATAATACATTTTACAGCGTAGGTAGACCGAATGTTTGGAAATGCATGTGTCTATAATAAGAAGATTAATCCACGGGGATGTCAACAATCCTGTGGGAGCCATCAGCGAAGTAGTATGGTGAGAGTCAGGCAGGACCGCAGAGACAGGTTTAGCCACGACCCAAAGTCCACGATTTAATCCAGAACTCAGGATAGAAGATCCAGGGCACAGGACCACAGCAAGAGGATCAGCCTCGACTCCGGATCCCAACATAGATATAGACACAAAAGAATGAAAACGCGAGTTTTATTTTCAACATTAATAATAATATATTTATTTTATATAGCGCTTTTCGGAACCCAAAGACGCTTTACATTTGGGAGGGAGGGTAGACAAACAAAACAAAGACAGAACCAAAAAGAAACAAAACACAACAGAAAAGCAGTCAGGAGGACGTTGATTGAGAGGGGGGGGGCTTATGGATAGAGAGTTGAAGAGGTGGGTTTTGAGGCGGGACTGGAACAGGGTAAGGGACTCAGAGTCATGGAGGTCTTGGGGGAGGGAGTTCCAGAGCTTCGGGGCTGCCACAGAGAAGGCTCTGTCCCCGAAGCTCCGGAGTTTGGCCTTGGGGATTGAAAGCAAACCGGCTGAGGAGGATCTGAGGGACCGGGGTGGTTGGTAGAGGGTGAGGAGGTCAGTGAAGTAGGGGGGGGCCAGATGGTGGAGGGCTTTGTAAGTGAGGACCAGGAGTTTGTAATGGATGCGGTGTGAAACGGGGAGCCAGTGGAGTTCTTTGAGGACCGGGGTGATATGATGCCATGATTTGGTGTGGGTGAGGAGTCTGGCGGCTGCGTTCTAGACACGCTGGAGTCCTATTGAGGGAGGTGGAGCTGATGCCGTAGAGGAGGGAGTTGCAATAGTCAAGGCGGGAGGAGATGAAGCGTGAATGAGTCGCTCAGCTGCAGGGCGGGTGAGAGAGGGACGGAGTTTGGCAATATTGCGGAGGTGAAAAAATGAGATTTTTACAACATGACGGATGTGGGGCTCGAGGGAGAGGGTGGGGTCAAATATCACGCCACGGTTGCGTGCCTGGGTGGAGGGGGAAACAGGGGTGCCATCATTGGTGACTGTCAGGTTGGGGGTTTTGCTGAGGGTGGATTTGGATCCGATGAGGAGGAGTTCAGTTTTATTGCTGTTGAGTTTTAGGAAGTTGTGTTGCATCCAGGATTTTATTGCAGTCAGACAGGATTCGATGTGGGTGAGGGGGGGGGTTGTTGGGGGATTTGGTGCTGAGGTAAATCTGGGTGTCGTCGGCATATCAGTGAAAGTCCAGGTTGTATTGGCGGAGAATCTGACCAAGGGGGAGGATGTAGATGATGAAGAGGAGGGCGTCGAGTACTGAACCTTGGGGAACACCTTGGGTGACTGAAGCTGTGGCAGAGGAGTGGTTGTTGAGGGAGATGAAGTGGGATCTGTCGGAGAGGTAGGACTGGAGCCACCTGAGTGCAGTACCATCGATACCAATGTCATGGAGTCGGGTAAGCAGGATGGTGTGGCTCACGGTATCGAAGGCTGCACTCAGGTCGAGGAGGATAAGGATGTTGAGGGAACCGGTGTCAGCAGAGGTGAGGAGGTCATTGAGGACTTTGATGAGGGCCGTGTCTGTGCTGTGGTGGGGACGAAAACCAGACTGAAGGGGTTCAAAAAGCTGGTTGGTTTGGAGATGGCGGTGGAGTTGTTTGGAGATAATGCGTTCTATTGTTTTTGAGAGAAAGGGGAGGTTGGTTGGTGTGTGTGTGTGTGTGTGTGTGTGTGTGTGTGTGTGTGTGTGTGTGTGTGTGTGTGTGTGTGTGTGTGTGTGTGTGTGTGTGTGTGTGTGTGTGTGTGTGTGTGTGTGTGTGTGTGTGTGTGTGTGTGTGTGTGTGTGTGTGTGTGTGTGTGTGTGTGTGTGTGTGTGTGTGTGTGTGTGTGTGTGTGTGTGTGTGTGTGTGTGTGTGTGTGTGTGTGTGTGTGTGTGTGTGTGTGGAATGAAGGTAAACACAGTGAAGGCACAGCTCTTTGTAGCTGGTGCTGCTCTTCTCAGATTCTGCTGAGTTACACTGCCTCCTGGTGCTGCAGAGATTTCATGAAGTGAAGGGGGTTCTTATTCTATAAAACAGCTGTGGGCAGCAGATACTGTGAGTCACAGACATGAATACATAGGTCAAGGCAGACTGGTTCACAGACTCTCCTGTTTTGCTGATCCGGTGCTTGAACAAATAACTCTCCACCCCTGGCCGAAATGTCCCTAAAATGAAGTCCGAGTTTGAAATATATCTCAAATAATGTATGTATTTCCCCACATAAACATAACAGTCTGCAATGAAACGGCTGTCTCCTGTGCGCTCCACTTCCTATTTTCTCCTGCGAACGACATTTTCTATCTCTCTTTTTTTTTTTCATTGCCCTCTAGGGGCTTCGTACAATACAAAAACAAATGCAAATATTTTATTTTAAAAAGTAAAGTCCTTTCCAGTCATCTGTCTCAAGCCTAAGTCAAGTCTCAAGTCATGAATACCAAGTCAAAGTCAAGTCGAGTCTTTTATCAATGTTAGTCAAGCAAGTCTCAAGTAAAAAAATATGCTATGCGAGTCAAGTCACGTGACTCGCGTCCCCCACCTCTGGTATATACTTTGATTAGAATATTGCTGTATTACTGTATAAAATATAATACAAATATAATAAACACAAACAGTTGATAAGTAGTATTTTGTTAACTCAAGGTTTATATTAAGTGAGTTTTTATTGTGTTAACTTGTGTATTTATGATTTTAGGTTGACTTTCTCTCTTTCTCTGTCCCTCTGTTCTAGAAACTGAAAGGAAGAAAGAGACGTCACAGCTGTCAGCAATGTGACAAATCTTTTTCAACATTTGGAGATTTAAAGATCCACCTGCGTATTCACACAGGAGAAAAACCGTACAGCTGTGAAGAGTGTGGGAAAGCTTTCACTCAATCAGGTGCTCTCAAATCACATCAACGGCTTCACACTGGAGAAAAACCGTACAGCTGTGAAGAGTGTGAGATAACTTTCACTCAATCAGGTGCTCTCAAATCACATCAACATATTCATACTGGAGAAAAACCGTACAGCTGTGAAGAGTGTGGGACAACTTTCACTCAATCAGGTGCTCTCAAATCACATCAACATATTCATACTGGAGAAAAACCTTACAGCTGTGAAGAGTGTGGGAACACTTTCTCTAGATCAAGTGCTCTCAAATCACATCACCGTATTCACACTGGAGAAAAACCGTACATGTGTGAAGAATGTGGGAAAACTTTCACTCAATCAGGTAATCTCAAATCACATCACCGTATTCATACTGGAGAAAAACCTTACAGCTGTGAAGAGTGTGGGAAAACTTTCACTACATCGGGTGCTCTCAAATTACATCACCGTATTCATACTGGAGAAAAACCTTACAGCTGTGAAGAGTGTGGGAAAACGTTCACTAAATCAGGTGCTCTAGAATCACATCACCGTATTCACACTGGAGAAAAGCCGTACTGGTGTGAAGAGTGTGGGAAAATGTTCACTCAATCAGGTACTCTCAAATCACATCTTCGTGTTCACACAGGAGAAAAATCATAGTGGTTTTAAGAGTGTAGGGCCCTGATTTAAGCTTATTTTGTTTTTTTACAGTTTACAATAAACAACTCCCATCTATTGGCCATGCGTTGGGTGATCCTTTTTTCCATTACTGATCCCATCCCAACAGCGCCATCTGTTGACGTAACATCAGAATTGACTGGCATAATGTTCACTGTTCCTTTCATTTTCTGGCTGTCCGTCTGCTGACAGGGCGCTGATTCAAACAGCTGACATTATTGCAGCATTAAATCCAATCCATTGTCCAATACAGCTTATGTATCCAATATACAATCCAGTTTTAGTCCTGCACATACCCGGCCCCTTTCCCAGCCTTGGTTCTCGGCGTCTCCTTTCGCCTTCTTGATGAGCGCAGGTGGTGACAATCTCCAACTGATTGTCGTGTGTTGTCCAGCTGATCCAGGATGACGGTGTCAGTTGTGAAGTAATCCAATTGTTTGTCCGGTGAAATTGATCCTTAATCCAATGCGATATGTTTCTTATATTGTTCAGTTTCACTCATAGAGTACGATTCTACTTAATGTAATGGCAATTTAAATGTTCCAGTGTCCTATATCTTTTTACCATTACTTCACAGGAGAGTTTAGTGTGATCCTGACGCAGACACAAACATATGAAGTTCCGGTCTTTTGCTGCAGTTTTAGAATGATGTTTTATTGCTTTACATACCAAGATTAAAGTACACTGTGTCAATAGTTGTAGTATGAGCATCTGTCTGGGCTGGCCGTCTGGTAGAATCGTTATGCTCTTCCTCCTGTGTCAGTAAAGTGGAACTTCTGTGTGAACTATTTATATCTTAAACTGCACTGTAACTTTTTTATTCGTGTACTTTTTTCTTCATGTACTTTTTCTTTTAATGTTTCTTTTATTATCTTTTACTGTTTTTAAATGACTGTCTGAATGTCTTTCATTTTTGTAAAGCACCTTGAATTGCCTTGTGTTTAAAGGTGCTATATAAATAAACTTGCCTTGCCTTGTGTCCTCTTCCTCTCCTGTCACCTATGGCCCCTTGTATACACCCTGTGCAGCTAAACCCTGCCACCAAGTGTTCAAACATAATGTTGCACTATACATATAAATAAGGTAAACTGAGACACCAACAACACCCATAAAATGGCTCCTACAAATAGTGTGGGAAAACGTTTTCTTAAAGTATTCACCTTAAAGTCCATGAGCGAGTTTCACTGTTCATTAATCTGCTTCATGAATAAAGGTAGGATAGGTCGTTCAGCTGCAGGGCCGGTAAGAGAAACTTTTTTCAAAATGTACATTTTTTTTAAATATAACATATTTCTAGTGTGAACGAAAATATAATATTGAATATTATACAAGTGATTTTTCTTAACCAAAATGACAAAAATACATATTATTCTAATACGGGTCCTTTTTGACCCACTTATGGAAGAGTGTAGGGTCCAGCCACTGGGCATCTAAGGGTTGAATAAATAAAGCTTATTGATACATTTTTAAGAAACTAACAAAACAATCCAAATATAAATAACCTGCTTTTCTTCATTTCGTTGCTTATTTTGAAAGTTGGAGACTTTCCCGGGCTTTTTGATGGCCCATCAAGGGGAGGGGCTGCTCCCCCCTCTGCACCTGCAAAGTGCATGCTGCTGTATGGCTGCTACAGCAGAGCTAACTGCCCTGCCCCATTTAACACATGTGTCATGACCACAGAAGGTCATTTGCGGAGGGTCTGCAGCTAACCTGCAACATGGCTGAGAGCAGCAGGAGCATGGAGCGATTTCAGAGAAGACTTGAACCTCTAAAAGTTCAGCACAACATATGTGAAAGGTGGCTTTCTCCTACAGTTTCAGTGCAGGTAAGATATTAAGATAATTTATTTGTGATTGTTGATTATACATGCCTTAATGAATGCTAACCTTGTAATATGTTATTTTACCATGAAGAAAATCATCACATCTAAAACATTTTTTGCAGAAAGAAATTGTCTAATTTATTTGTTAAGTTGCATTTTTAGGTAATTGTGAACTAGTAGATGTTGAGTTTTAATTAAGAGTTTTAAGCATTTTTCAACACAATATTGTGAAATGTCTTCTAATTTGTGATCATAACATGCGCCTGTGGTTCTATTTCGTCCCTACTGACCGCCAGAGGCGGTGCTTTAGCACTGGATATGTCCATCGCGCGCATGCGCAGCTCGAGTACCAATAACAACAAAGTCACCTGTGACCCACGTGACACCGGCTATATCAGCCGGTATTGTCAGAGGATCTGGTCCTTTTCATCTTCTCGCTGCGCGAGGGTACCGTGGCTACGTTTTCGTAGCCTACAGCGTTCAGGCTTGAACGTTTGATCGGAGGGATTTCTCTGCAAACAGCTGGCCGCGTGAAGCTTCGCGACTGACAGTCGGAGCTACGGGTCGTTAGACGCGTCCTCCAGGAGCTGCGCCGGCTGTGCAGAGCCTCGACAGACAGGTTTGTGTCAGCTTGTTGCTAGTGATGGCTGTGTTTCCACACCCGCTCCCAGCCAAGTTGTCCTGATTACCGTCTTATTGTTTGTGGCTTAGACTTTCTGGTGACGACCGTGTTCCCGCTTCCTCTCCCATAAAGTTGCCCTTATGCTCTTTTGAAAGTTCTGCTTGTGGCGTTGTGCCCGAGCTATCATTAGCATTTGAGTCCCAGCTTTGGCTGCGTCCCTCATTCGATTTAGTATGGAAAGCCAAGAGTGTCATACTTTAAACCCGTTTTTCGTTTAGATGCAGAAAGTAAGGTAAGTACTTTCTATTTTCTAGAAGCTATTATCTGGTCTTAACATTTGTGTTCTGACTTGGTCGCTTGATTGTTAGCAGCAGCCGCTTGGCTAACACCTTGCTGTTGAGCTTAACTATTAACTCAGGGCAGTGCTCCCGCTCCCTGTAGCATAGGGTTTGATTGCAGTAGCGCTAGTTCGTTGTATTACTGCTCCTAGTACTAGACTCCTAGCACTAGGATGATATGCAGAGAACATCTTCACGGCGGGTACTGTGTGCTCGGCATGTGCGGTTACTACTGTAACCAGACACGGTTCTATGCGGGCTGTTCTCTTTCTTAGAAGCTAATTATCTGGACTTAACATTGTGTTCTGACTTGGTTGCTTGATTGTTAGCAGCAGCCGCTTGGCTAACACCTTGCATGTACGGTTAAGGTTCATTATTTAACTCAGCCGGTGAGGGCAGTGCTCTCGCTGCTGCTCCCGGTAAACGCATGGTATGGTTGCAGTAGCGCTATATCGTGGTATTTACTGCTCCTAGTACTAGACTCCTAGCACTAGGACGATAGGCAGAGAACAATCTTCACTGTGTGTGCCGTGTGCTCTGCATGTATGGCCATTAAGGAGGATTTCATCCTCCCAATATTATATTGTCTAGTGGGCAGCCGTTGGCTGACACTTTTAGGCACCGGCCACAGTTACTATTGTAACTAAGGTACTAAGCCGTAAGTACTGGCCATAATTACTACTGTAACTACGGTTCCAAGCTGTGTAAGTACTGGCCATAGTTAATACTGTAACTACGGGGTTAAGCCGTAAGTACTGGCCATAGTTACTACTGTAACTACGGTTCCAAGCCGTGCACGTACTGGCCATAGGCAATACCGTAACTACGGCTCTATGCCGTGTAATGGCCATGGTTACGACTGTAACGACGGTGCTAAGCCGTGTAAGTACTGGCCATAGTTACTACTGTAACTACGGTTAGATGCCGTGTGAGCCCTGGCCATGGTTACTGCTGTAACTACGGCTCTGTGCTATTCTATTCTTTAGAAGCTAGTTATCTGGTCTTAAACATGTGTGTTATTTGACTTGATCTCGCTTGATCGTTAGCAGCAGCCGCTCGGCTAACGTCTTGCGTATACTGTTAAGCTTCTTTATTTTACCCAGCTAGGTGAAGGCAGTGCTCTCGCTCCCGCTCCCTCTACCGGTAATGCGGATGTAGCTACATCCCTTTTTCTGTTCGGCGAGTAGTAGCACCGCTCTACTCTTCCCGTTCAGCAGGTAGCCGGTGAAGGCTGTGTTCCCGCTCCCGGTTACACTGCATCTGGCGTTCGACTCTAACTTAACCAGTGAAGGCAGTTCTCGCCCCCACTCCTGGTAGACGCCAAACGGCCTCGTTTTTCCGTTAAGCAGGTAGCCGGTGAAGGCTGTGTTCCCGCACCCGCTCCCGGTTACACTGCATCTGGCATTCGTCTCTAACTCAACCAGTGAAGGCAGTTCTCGCCCCCGCTCCTGGTAGACGCCAAACCGCCTTGTTTTTTCTGTTAAGCAGGTAGCTGGTGAAGGCTGTGTTCCCGCTCCCGGTTACGCTGCATCTGGCATTCGTCTCTAACTCGACCAGTGAAGGCAGTGTTCTCGCCCCCGCTCCTGGTAGACGCGGAACTGCCTTGTTTCTCCGTTAAGCAGGTAGCCGGTGAAGGCTGTGTTCCCGCACCCGCTCCCGGTTACACTGCATCTGGCATTCGTCTCTAACTCAACCAGTGAAGGCAGTTCTCGCCCCCGCTCCTGGTAGATGCCAAACTGCCTTGTTTTTCTGTTAAGCAGGTAGCTGGTGAAGGCTGTGTTCCCGCACCCGCTCCCGGTTACGCTGCATCTGGCATTCGTCTCTAACTCAACCAGTGAAGGCAGTGTTCTCGCCCCCGCTCCTTGTAGACGCTAAACTGCCTTGTTTATTCTGTTAAGCAGGTAGCTGGTGAAGGCCCCCCCCTCCCTCCTTCGGTGGGCGCCCCTCCTTCGGTTGGCGCCCCTCCTTCGGCTGACGCACCTCCTCCGGTTGACGGAGAGTCCTCCGTCGCGTACCAGTCAAGCCAGGGGAGCTGTTTAGATCAGCTGCCCTGGGAGGCACTGGAGTGTGCCGCCCAAGCTAGGCAGACCAGGCAGCAGCACTCGGGTCCTCGCAGACCTGTGCCCACTCCCAGCTGGCCCAGGGGCCGCTCTAGCAGCTGCACTCAGCCGCTGGATTACAGGGGTGGTCTGCAAAGGTCTTAGCGGCCCACTCAACCGCCTCCCAATGACTTTCGTGCCCCATGTCGCCCGCCTTCCAGGCGGCCTCGTGCCCCAGAGCCTGACCGGACCCCCCCCCAAGAGGCTCCAGGGTCCGGGGGGCTGGGCTCTGAAATCCCGGGGGTGGTCGGCGGCTGCTTTCCCAGCAGCAGCTCAGTTTCTGGGCAGTCTGTACTTCCGTCCCTTGGGTGGTTTTCACCTTAACCCAGGGGTACGGACCGCAGCTCCGGCCCCTAGCCTTCGGCTGGGTCTAATTGACAGTCGTCAGCGATCCGGCAGGGGCCCTACCTCTGGGCCAAGAGTTGTCCGTCCTTTTGTCCAAGGACGCAATCAACCCAGTAAGACCCTCTGCATACTTTCTCGTGAGCAAGAAAGTCGGCGGATTTCGCCCGATCTTGGACCTCAGAGGAATCAACAGATTCCTGAAGGTGCTGCCATTCTATATGCTGACTACTGCATACGCACAGGTGGAGTGGTTCCCAACCGAGGGATGCCTACTTCCACGTGGGCCGGGCAAGAGGGTGCCTTATATTCAGTTCCTCCGGCCCTTGGGCAGACTGGCAGCTGCCTCGGCCGCTGGGCCCTTAGGCCCGCTGTCGTTGTGCCCCATGCAGATGTGGCTGAACAGCCTTCACTTGGACGCCAAGTGGCACAGGCACAGTGAAGTCAGGGTGTCGCAGCATTGCTCCACTCTCCGTCACGCTGGAGGGGCAGGGCCCATCTCTGGTAGGCGTGCCCATGGGCGCCATCCCATCCCGCCAGGAGACCATCACCATAGGTGCATGTCTCTCAGGGTGGGGTGCAGTGCGGCAGGGCAGGACCGTTCAGGGTCAGTGGTCTGCCCAGCAGAGTGCGCGCCGGGTCAACGTGCTAGAGCTTCGGGCCGTGCAGCTTGCACTCACGCACTTTCTACCCCAACTGGGGGGCAAGAATGTGCGTGTTCCTTGGGGACAGCATGTACATTGTTGCTTAGACAACAGTCCCTTCTAGATAGTGGACGTTCTCACTCCACTCTGAATTTATGTGGCTGCGATTCTGCCCGACATGTTCGGGTCGACGGCGCCACGGCGGGGTGCCACAGGTCGGTGTCCCTCTTTATGAGAGGGGCTTTACGGCAGCGTCCCCCTTGCACCCCGAGGGCTCCGGCTTGGGACCTGCCCTTGCTGCCGGATGCCCTATCACCTCCTCCCTTCGAGCCCCTGGCCCAGGTGGGGCTTAGGTGGCTGCCCACAAAGGCAGCATTTCTGCTTGCCATAGCCTCAGGGAAGTGAGTCGGGGAGTTGCATGTCCTCTCCATAAACAATACATGCCCGAGGTGGGACTCTCATGCGTTGCCCTTTGGGCAAATGTGGCATTCCCGCCCGGGGTCCTTCCACAAACTCACTTCAATCAGCCTGCCCAGCTGGCACGCTTTGACATTCAGGAGTACGGCACATCGAAGTTGCTGTGCCCGGGGGGTGCCCAAAGGGCGTATATCAAGCCTACTGCCTGTATACGGCAGGAGGAGCAACTCTTGACTTTGCCCTGGCGGCACTAAAGGAGGTTAGGCCCTCTAACCAGTGGCTTACCCACTGGGTTGTCGATACCATCTCACAGGCTTACGGGGCCAGTGGCCGCCCCCTGCCACCAGGCTGAGATGCCACTCTACAAGGAGCATCTCAACATATTGGGCTGCCCTGAGAGGGGTGCCCCTGGAGACCATCTGCGCCGCGGCGTCGTGGGCGTCTTCTGGCACATTCTCCAGTTGTCATCAGGTCAATGTCGCCTCTGGCGGTCAGTAGGGACGAAATAGAACGATAGTTACGGCTGTAACTACGGTTCTATGAGTCCCGGATGACCGCCAGAGTTCCATGTCACTCAGAATTCTTGTGTGCTCGCGAGAAGATTCGGGGAACAGATCCTCTGACAATACCGGCTGATATAGCCGGTGTCACGTGGGTCACAGGTGACTTTGTTGTTATTGGTACTCGAGCTGCGCATGCGCGCGATGGACATATCCAGTGCTAAAGCACCGCCTCTGGCGGTCATCCGGGACTCATAGAACCGTAGTTACAGCCGTAACTATCGTTCTCTAGAAAAGTATCTGATGTAGTGCTTTGTGTAGTATACGCTGGTGTATATCATGCTATATTTTGACTTAGAGTGATTTTTTTTGGACGTTTCACTTGGTATAGATAACTGGAAAAAATAAAACATTGATAGTGTGGCATGAAAGCTTCAAATGTGAACTCCATGTCAACATATTTTTTAGAGATTAGCTTACCTTACCTTTCCACCTAAGATACGTCACTCAAATTCATCATTTGCAGTTAAATTGATTTTGCACCATTACTTTTTTCTCACTCACTTCCACCTATGTGAATATTATCATTGTATTGTACTGTACTTAGGTTTAATTCAGAGGTACGTGTACTTTGAGTATTTCAATTTGTTGCTATACTTTGTACTTCTACTTATCTACAGTTCAGAGGTACAGGGTGTACTTTCACTCCACTACATTTATGTAACACCTTTAGTTACTTCACAGATGTGGATGAATGATGTGAAATATAACCAAGTGTTAAATCAGACTTTAGTTCCACCTGGAGTAAATCCACAAGCTACCCTGCAGCATACAAAGTCATTCAAACTAGCTGCACCTTCACCAGCTTTGAGAACATGTTCATATTCAATCATTATAAAACATATCATATATATTATTCTGAAATGGACCAATCTGCACAACGACTACTTTTACTGTCGCTACTTTCACTATATTTTGATGAGAATACTTTTCTACTTTTACTTGAGGGACATTTTGAATGCAGGACTTTTACTGTAACAGAGTATTCCTACACTCTGGTACTTCTACTTTTACTCAAGCACAAGATCTGAGTACTTCTACTTGTACTCAAGAACAATATCTAAGTACTTCTACTTTTACTCAAGTACAAGTTCTGAGTACTTCTCCCATCCCTGCCAAAAAGTATAAATGGGCCCCTTTAAGAAACCTTTTCAGGCACAACGTGGCGATAATCGTTATCCATAACATAAAATAAAAACAATTTATAAACCCACTACCTCCTGCAAACGTCAGATAGACACGAATATAAACTCACTGGTGCAACACCAAAGACAAATATTTATCTTAGCAGTTGGTAGAAACCAAAAACAGAGGTGAACTCAAAAGTGAATATTTGACTGACCTTCATCAGATTGACACAACCAGCTCTGAATGAATCCTCATGTTGCTCTGTAACTGCTGCATATTTAAATTAGCAACTGATTGCAAACAAGTTCCTCAACTTGAAGGGTAATGATGTGTCATGTGTTGTATAACGAATTTGTGTTGGCTGCCCCCATAGCTGACAAAACAAGTTTAATGCAGGTTTGTAAATTAAAAAAATGTTTACATAAAAGATAAATGTATTTCAACGATCTCATTCACAGAGAATGTGGCTTTACGTGGAAGAGCAAGCATGTCAGAGCGTATTGCCGACTTGTATGGATTTGCCGTGAATCTTTGCCATGAGCCATCTAGTGTTTATATATATCTATGACTGTCACCATAGATATATATATATATATAAACACTAGATGGCTCATGGGAGATGTTCCAGCGTAGCTGACTGGCCGCCATCTTGCTACAGTCAACAGTTACTCTGATTCGCGTTATGGTAGCTGTTGTAAGGTGAGTGATCTGCACAAAAATACTCTTAATTCGCTGAAATCTTGACTGATTTACAAACGGTTTGGTTTATTATAAACATTATTAGCATGGCTATGATACAGGATGCTTGGACATGTTGAAATTGCAGCTTTTCTTTGTGTATGTGGTTGTATTTATTAGCTGGCTAATAACAAGAGGCTGTCAGTGAGACCTAGTATTACAAAGTTCACCCAGCAACTTTACACCAGTGGGAGAGGCAGAACTGCTCTTTCTTTTCAACATAACTTAAGTTACACATGATTTCTTCCAAGTGGTTTGGCTTGTTAAAAACATCTTGCATTATGATACAGGAATTTGCTGGCTTTGTGTTTACAGAAGTACCTGACTATGCCGGACTTTTGTGCAGCCTACGGATGCTCCAATCGCTGCTGTCTGCAAACAAGAACCCGTGGGATCACCACATATGTTTATGTTTGCTCAGTCTAATAAACCCATAACATGGTTGTGAAAGAATACCAAAGCTGAGGCTGGACGATGATTGATTGTTAGTGTGCCATGTGTCACTGTGTGTCTTATTGGTTTTGTGGTATACTGTATTTTATTTTATTGTGTGCAAGACACATTTAAAACAAATAACCTTGAACCTTGAAGCCCCATCTCTCCCCACCTGCTCCTGCTTCCTACATCCCCTCCACACCACACCAAGTTGTTCTTCTTAATAATAATAATACATTTATGTTGGGGGGCCGCCTTTCATAACACCCAAGGACACCTTACAGGGGCATAGGGGCAATATAGGGAACAATTTAAACAGTGGATTTTGTGATATATCAGCCGGGGTGAGTCAAGACAAACCACAAATGGACTACAGAAGGACATATGGTACAGTTTATATTATTCTTGGTCTTTTTTCAATAACATATTTCAAAGGTTCTGGATTTGTTTACAAATCTAGAAACTAAATACAAAACTAGGATGATATGAAGATCTCATGTCAAAAATAATTGTGATAAATTAGACAGAACTGGCCTGTCTGTGAGCACATTTTATGTTGGTTTGGTTCTTCTGATAAAGGTGTGAATATCTAAATAATATACCAACATATGCTATTGTCATTAGTTGTGTCCCTGTTCTTCAAGCTAAGGCATTGCTCAATTAACAACTCTTGGTTTACAGAGTGGTAACATGAGACCGATTTTTATATATAAAATATAAATGTATTTTAATTTTATAATTTATTTTAAATATTGACAATATAATAAAATAAATGGAAATATATACACCGGCAAATATTTAATATAAATACCTTGTGTGTGTGTATAGCTATTGCTTTATCTGATTAATGTTATTTTCATATGAAAGTCCATGATTATAAGAATGCAGTATCATAACTACATCTTTGATGTTTGAAAATCGGTTGAAAATTGAGCAAGCTATGGTTATTTAAATAGTAAACCATAATGTTATGAATGAGAGCACTGCCTGTAGCAAGATGGCGGCCAAGTGGCAACGTCGGTCTCCATTGGCCAGCAGCGCGTGTGAGCCATCTAGTGTTTATATATATCACTAGAGGCTTCTCAATACTCAAATTTCCCCTCCTCGACTCCTCGGTCCTCCGGTAGTGACCCGGAAATGAATTTCAGCGCGCCATTTTGAAGGACGTCTCATTTCTCTAAATGCACACCGAGGATCGAGCGTCGAGGAGGCTCTCTGGAGGAGCTACAAGAGGCTTCTCAATACTCAAATGTCCCCTCCTCGACTCCTCGACTCCTCGGTCCTCCGGTAGTGACCCGGAAATGAATTTCAGCGCGCCATTTTGAAGGACGTCTCATTTCTCTAAATGCACACCGAGGACCGAGGATCGAGCGTCGAGGAGGCTCTCTGGAGGAGCTATAACCGAGGATACACTGATGGTTCCTCCACGGCTCCTCCGCGGATGCATTTCCGGGAACGGTGGAGGCGTGACGCACGGCCGGACTTATCTCAGCCAATGACAGCTCTGCATGCATCCCCTGGATATTATTTTAGAAACTGCTCTCATCGCAACGCGATGTTTACAGTGAGAACAGCTGTGAGGCCCTGCAGAAAGCAGAGCAGTGTGTAAAATAAATATCACTCAGTATAACAGACCTACTCTCTTTATTTGCTTTAGTTTAGTAGATATATACAAACAAAGAGTCGATATTTTTCTAAAACCATTTAGTGCTTCACATAATAAAATACACAACGGCTGTAGCCTGATTATGCTTTAGGAGCTGTAGGTGTGTGTGGTACAGTGTGTGGTACAGTGTGTGTGTGTGTGTGTGTGTGTGTGTGTGTGTGTGTGTGTGTGTGTGTGTGTGTGTGTGTGTGTGTGTGTGTGTGTGTGTGTGTGTGTGTGTGTGTGTGTGTGTGTGTGTGTGTGTGTGGTACAGTGTGTAGGTGTGTCCTGTACAGTGTGTAGGTGTGTGTGTGGTACAGTGTGTGCGCAGATGCGGCGGACAGACAGGTCTTAGTTGGTTTGGTGTCCTCTGCTTACTTTTAATACTTGCAAATACAACTTTTGGCCCGTAATTTCAATTCCCCATTTCAGCGACCAGAGAGAGGGGGGGGATATATCCAGTCTCTGATTGTGTTACGTTATTATGAGAGTGCTCTCATACTTTAAATTGCATATATTTATATAAATATATTTGTGTGTGTGTGTCCGCATCTGTAGCCTGTTATTGTCTCATTATACCGCACTCTCAATTAATTCAAGGTAAATATGTGGGGGAACAATGTTCAGCTGATCTAACAGAGATTATAAAATATGACAAAACACTCGACAGCTGATGCAGCTGTTGCCACGTAATAATGAACGGACGTCGCTTTAATATGACCGCTCAGAGGAGAGGAGTTCTCATTTCTTTAAACGTCTGCTGCTTCCCCTCCTCTCTCCTCGGTTCCCCTCCTCGGTCCTCCGCTCGCATCTCCTGTGGGCGGGACTAAGTCTCGAGGAGGGGAGTCGAGGAGGGGAGTCGAGGAGGGGAAATTTGAGTATTGAGAAGCCTCTATTGTCACTGTCACTACCCGATCCGTCACCCTACCCGATCGGTTCTGCGCATGTGCGAGATGGTCCGGAAGTCCGGACGGCAACCCAAGATGGACACTTGACACAGTGGCTTTTAGCAAAGCTCAAAAAGAAAAACCGAGAGAGATGAGTTATTGTTATTACAACGTGACTTCACTATTATTTAACAACTCTTTTTATTGGGTTCTTTTATTTGGGGTTAAGTACATTGTCAGAATAAGTGAGAAATAGATTTAACTTCTGTTAGACAGCTATCATACTGAATACATATTTACTGTGAATGTATGCAAAAATGTATGGCATATGGCTGTCTAACAGAAGTTAAATTCATTCCTCACTTATTCTGACAATGTACTTAACCCCAAATAAAAGAACCCAATAAAAACAGTTGTTAAATAATAGTGAAGTCACGTTGTAATAACAATAACTCATCTCTCTCGGTTTTTCTTTTTGAGCTTTGCTAAAAGCCACTGTGTCAAGTGTCCATCTGGTGTTGCCGTCCGGAGTTGTCCAACATGGCGGACCCTCTCGCACATGCGCAGAACCGATCGGGCAGGGTGACGGATCGGGTAGTCACAACACCTGTCTCCAACCGTTCTTATTATACATCCATGCTCCAACCTAGCAACTGTACTACATTTAGCACATGTATGCCTATCGGTACCAGTAAAGGAGGAAGGGAGGTGACCAAACATAAGACAGAGAGCAGGAAATAGCACCCGAGGGTGGGGAAGGAGCCATAGCTAGCTATCAAGCTAAAGTAGCTACCGTTAGCAAACCCGAAAGGAGTGTCAGCAACTGTGGAGTTAAAGTCGCTACGAGAAGGAGAGTTGTGAGTGCTTAAGCTGTAGTAACGTGTGATTACAACGTCAGGTAGCTGCCGTGATCAAGAATTTGTAAAACGATCGATTTAGTTTAAGATAATATAAGCTATCAGCAGCAGAGCAGACACACAGGATAGCCCGGAGTTGACAACACGCTTACCGCAATAGTGAGGGTCCAGTAGGAAAAGTTCTTTGCAATCCGCCAAAAACCGGAAGAAGAAGAGGTGAGTGGATTAAACATCTGCAGAGGTTTCATTAAGTGTATTTACACCTGTTAGCTTAGTTTACAGTTAATCACGAATCAGAAGTTATCTTATTTAGCACAACAGCTGCAATCTTGGAAGAAAGAAACTAACAAAAAAACTTTAAAATGTGCGCCAAAAATAGTCTCAAATTATCTTTAAATAAAGGCTAAAGGCCAACAGCTAAAGTCTAAAAACTATCGTCTAACAGCTACACAGTCTTACAGCTGCAGTCTAAAAGCTATAGGCTAACAGCTAAAGTCTAGAAGCTATCGACTAGCTTTATGAACGCAGCCCCAGGTGTGTGTGTTTTATTCTCATTCAGGTGGAAGAAATACCTTAATAATTACTTTCTCTAACATTATTATATCGTTTAGTTTGAGTAAACGCTCACCCTTTCTACCTTCAGCATATTGTTTTAGTACGGTAACTCTTCTTTATTACCGTTAGCATACTGGTTTCTGTTAGGTAACTCCTTTATGTTACAGGATGAATCCTCAGTTGATTGACTTGTTGTTTCTAGTCTTCTCCTGACTGACTGAGTCCTGGAGCTGTGAGTTTCTCCTCTTCAGTGAAGCAGCTTTATTACTGTCTCCTATTGTCGCAGACAAAGTAGCATTACATGGAAATACTCAAGTAAAGTAAAAGTACCTCTAAATAGTACTGAAGTACAGTACTTGAGTACATGTACTTAGTTACTTCTCACCTCTGCTATGAACCTACGAAGTAGCTGTGGATTAGTTTTGTTGTGTCTGTCGGTTGTATTGAGTTGTCTTGTTTTGTGTCAGCTCTAGTTTTGTTGATTTATTTCAGAGACCCAGCCGGAGAAGGAGCACTGAGAGCAGCATGGACGAGAACAAAGAGACCCCTGGAGCTCAGGTCAGTGTGCACTTCATCACAATATATTCCTAATTCCAGCGTTTCCACCAGGCGGGCGTCTTGCTGTCATTTGGCGCCCTTATTCCGCTCGGAACGCCCTGAACTCGAGCCAAGGGCATCCAAAAGAGTTTTTATCGCTTGAAATGACAAAAAGGAAAAAGGACGAGGACATCCCTCTGTTGGAGGGGCAAAGCAGTGTGGTGGGATTCTTTTCTCCTCCAGCAAAGCGTGTTCCTGTGACGGAAAGTGTACTGCCGGCGAGCCTTGGGGGTGCTGGAGCACGCGCGTGAACTGCGAGCACCAGAGCCTCGCAGCGGCGAAACTGAGGCTTTGGTAAACTGTGGTAAAATGAAGAGCCGTTTGGGAGCCGAAAGAGCCGGCTCTTCTTAGTGAGCCGAGCCAAATGATCCGACTCACTAAAAAGAGCCGGAATTCCCATCACTAATACGTAAAGAGATAGTATCTATAAGGGAAGGCTCAATTCAAAATGCAAGTCCAGGGTTTCCCTCACATAGACGTTACTTGGGCCGCCCAGGTTTAATGGCCACCAAAGTATATTTCGCGACCCATTCATTATTATTTTGTTTGTATCCGTCCGCGACCACGACGCCATCTGCAATCGATTTACTAGTGGACAATGATCCCTTGCTTGCTGTACCTGTTCGCTCTATCACTAAAACACTAGTGCTAGCTAATGTTTTGCAAAATATTAAAAGTGAGGCTGTTATAGTAGACCTTCAGTCTAGTAGCCTCACTTCTAATATTTTGCTAAACATTTGCTGGATACATGTTGGCTAGCTAATGAGCTTCACATATCAACCTGAAAAACTGCGAGGCTCCACTCGCAGCCTCCCTCTCCACACCACAGTTACTCCGCTGCGAGACGCTGCACGCACCCCCAACTCTGACTGACTTCCCGCGTCCCTGTGTAACTGGGAAACTGATGGAATTGGATCATAAGATCGTAGGGGTGTAACGGTATTCGTCCCGTACCGTCACGGTTCAGACGTAACGGTTCGGCACATGCAGTCACGCGGCGAATATGCCTTTTTTTTTACGAGTGGGAAAAAAGTCTGTCATTCAGGGCAGTATCCACTACACTATATATATAATCCAGGGGGCGGTATTGCGCCTAAAAGCTGTTTGCCAGCCGCCCTTAAACAACAAATGAAGAACAAGAACAAAACTTCAGATAACGGCTGCAGCCTGATTATGCTTCAGATTTCAGATAACACACAGGAGCTAGAACCCACCTGCTTCTTTTAAATCAGCTATGTGGGAACATTTCGGGTTCCCTCTGGACTACAATAATGATGAAGTGTACGAGTGGTGGATCGGACGAGGACGGTGTGTCGGCGTTGTTAGACTGCGGTGCAGTATGCTAATGGGAACACAGGCCAAACATGCTAAATCATATCAGAAGGCATCACCCAGATTTGCCAATCACCGGAGCCCGGCAAAAGACAACAGCAGTTCAACAGCTGATCCCGCTGCTTTTAAGAAGCCAATAGGCATGAGAGCCGAGAGACCAAAATAAATAACGGAAGCTTTTGGCCCAATATATTGGGCTTTTGGCTTATGATGTAATATTTTCAAGACATTCTTTTTAGTTTTACAGCTTGATGAAACCTTTTTGTTTGACATCAGCCATTTCAACTGACTTACCTTCGAAAAACATGTATGGCTCTGCCGCTCAGCGCTGCTGCTTGCTTCAGTCTGTGTCTGTGTTCTTTCGCACCTGCCTGTAATTTGAGAAGGTCCCGCCTCTCTGTCTGGCTCCCGCCCCGAAAATCTTCAGTGTTGATTGACACTTCAGTAATAGCCTATCAGATAGCGCTTTGGGCGGGACATTGCTCCTGGACACAGATGCCCCTTTCACACCAACGCCTGAAAAGTACCGTTTTTTCCTGTTCACACCGCAGAGGCGCGCCGCCTCTTAGCTCTGGAATCCGGTTCACTTCCTGCTCCAAAAAATTGTCGGTCTAGAGCAGAGTTGGGTGTAACGCGTTACAAAGTAACATTGAAAACTTTAGCAGTCTGCGTGATCTGCCTGCAGGGAGGGGCGGGCCGGCCCTGCGAGTAAAGTAACGAGTAAAGTAACGAATTACTTTATGTAGAGAGTAACAAAGTAGTGTAATATATTACTTTTTTTTTAAAGTAATATGTAATATGTAATATATTACTTTTTTTTAGTAACGACCCCATCTCTGGTCTAGAGGCAAGAGCTTCGGAGCTAAGAGGCGGCGTCGCTTACCTCGAGGCGTGCATGAAACTAAACCCACCTCCCCTGAACATGGATCGACTGAAGAGTCTCGTCATGCCTGCCTACAAGCAGTAGTGCTTATAAACACACATTATAAAGTCAGGCAACACTAACCAGGCTTCGTGTGATTCTGTTTATTTGTACCTTACTTTGACCATCCGTTCACTGTTATTGATCATTGTGGAGAGAGGCAGACGTTTTGTTTTGTATTATAGCTGCTATCGGATGGAATCAATACATGGGCTGCACAGGTTGTCGTGTCCGACTATCACAAGTAGAATCATAATAAAAATACGCCGGTAAAATGTGCCTGTAGAAAACGGTTTATGCCACAATAGGATAGCAATAGCAAATATTCAGTTTAGCTTCGGTTGCTATGCTAACATCACCCATTTTATACCAGAGAAACTTTCATAACAACGTTGTGATGCCAAACAGCGTCAATTCAGACTGACACACATTCACTTAAGGGGAACTGGGGATATGTATCGGCTGCTTGTGTGACAGTCGGACAGTGAATACTTTAGAGCGGCCGCTGCAGAGTGAGCTAACGGGAGAAGAAACTCCCGTGCAAGAGCAGCCAGCACTGCAGCGGTCGGTAAATGCCGCTGAAACACATTAATAAACAATGAACCATGGCACTCTGGAGAAAAGCATAAGGTTGGAGAAGTCGTTATTTAATTTAATCTGGCTTTGTGTGATTAAAAGCAACACGATCATCGACCCGACGCAGTCCCCCATTGTTGTTGTTGTGAGCGCCGTAACGCCGTTGGGGAGCAAATCAGCGATATAAACGGTGACGTCATGACGCGGCAGCACCAGACAGGCTCTGGGTGGTGTGAACAAAGCGGGAGCAGAAAAGGGAAACCGGAGCTGAACCAGAAAAGCTCTAGCACGGAGCTAGAACGGGAAAAGCACTGGTGTGAAAGCTGTGGCCTGTGGAGAAATCCCATTGCTTTTTGTCGAGGGAACCAGCAGCTTACTTCCTGGTTTTATGACGCGTCACTGGCTGCACCTCTCAATATGATGCCAATATAAACAAGGTCTTCTGTCGGCTCTGTCCATCAATGCCGACCTATGCTGACAAGTAAGTGAAGTGTAGACAATATAAAGGTATTGGCTATAGAGAAATGTTCCAGCAGTTTAGGATAATGAAGGATCTAATCTATAGCCATTACATGTCTAACTCTTAATGACAGGAAGGCAGAAAGTGCATTATACAAATAATAATACTCATAATAATAGCAGACATATTTTAACAATGACCACCCTATCATTATTTTAATAAACTAAATATGAACAATTGAGGAAAATGAGGAAGAACTGATTGTTCAAATGTTCTAGTAATGTAGTTAGTGCATAAATTACTATTGCAACAAATGTGTTCATTTTCTTCATTATTAGTCGATTCTTTTTGGACGAATGCTCCGGGCCAGTGGTTACAATGGTGGGGCCAGTGATAATACAATTACTGCTCTTATAAAGGTCTTCAATGACATCCACTTAAACACAGACAGTGGCAGAACTTCAGTTAGTATTATTAGATCTCAGTGCTGCGTTTGACACTGTTGACCACAGCATAATAGACCGACTAGAAAACTGGGTGGGACTTTCGGAAACAGTTCTAAATTGGTTTGAATCCTACTTAAAGGACAGAAACAACTTTGTTTCTATAGGTAAATACAAATCTGAGTTGACAAATATGACGTGGGGTTCCTTAAGGCTCCATCTTGGGGCCTCTTCTCTTTAACATCTACATGCTACCACTGGCTCAGATAATGAAAAAAACACAAAATAAGTTACCATAGCTATGCGGATGACACCCACATTTACGTAACCATTTCACCAGGAGACTATTCTCCAATTCAAACACTGAGTAAGTGCATTGAACAAATCAATGACTGGATATGTCAGAATTTACTCCAATTAAACAAAGATAAAACTGAGGTCATGGTCTTTGGAGCCAAGGCAGAACGTATAAAAGTTAGCGCTGAGCTTCAGTCTGCAATGTTCAAAACAACAGATAAAGCCAGAAATCTAGGTGTAGTCATGGACTCTGATCTGAGTTTCAACAGTCACATTAAAACAATTACTAAATCAGCCTACTATCACCTAAAGAACATATCTAGGATTAAAAGACTAATGTCACAGCAGGATCTGGAAAAACTTGTCCATGCTTTTATCTTCAGTAGACTCGACTACTGCAATGGTGTCTTCACAGGTCTCACTAAAAAATCTATTAGAAAGCTGCAGCTGATTCAGAACGCCGCTGCTCGAGTCCTCACTAACACTAAGAAAGTGGATCACATCACTCCTGTTCTGAAATCTTTACACTGGCTTCCTGTGTGTCAAAGAATAGATTTCAAAATACTGCTGCTGGTTTATATAGCACTGAATGGTTTAGGCCCGAAATACATTTCTGATCTTCTGCTAAATTATGAACCATCTAGATCTCTCAGGTCTTCAGGGACTGGTCAGCTTTCTGTCCCCAGAGTAAGAACTAAACATGGTAAAGCAGCGTTCAGTTATTATGCTTCAAATATCTGGAACAAACTCCCAGAAACCTGCAGGTCCGCTGCAACTCTTACTACTTTTTAATCCAGACTGAAGACTTATCTTTTTGTCGCTGCTTTTAATTGAATCTGAGCCGTTGTGTTCATCAGTAAAAACTGCACTGTAACTTTTTATTCATGTACTTTTTATTCATGTATTCATGTATTTTTTCTTTCAATGTTTCTTTTTAAATGCCTTTGTCTGAATGTCTTTCATTTTTGTAAATCACCTTGAATTGCCTTGTTGAAAGGTGCTATATAAATAAACTTGGCTTGCCTATGTGTGCCAGTTTTGATTCCCTCAATTTGACTTTCAGTTCTTTCTCTGTCTAAGTGCTCCATAGTCTTTGTTTTTGAAAGCTATTTTCCTGGTTTTTATAACTTTTTTTAATGTCCTTAGTCACATATGATTTATTACTTGGATAGATGTGTATTTCTTTAGTGGGAACACATAAGTTAATATGGTCTTTGGTAACAGTAGTTATTTCATCTAGTGAATCTTCCTGAAAAATGTCCCAATCTGTCCAATCAAAACAGGCTTTCAACTGTTCCCTACTTTCATTTGTCCATGTCCTTATGACTTTCTTTTCTGGTTGACTTCCCTTCAGTTTGGTCTTATACACTGGTATAATATTCACATATTATCATATTTATGATCAGAGTTCAGTATTGGTGGTCTGTAGTGGACACATAGGCTCCTTTATCATTAACAAAGCATTTGTCCAGGATATTGTCTTTTCTGTTGTGATCCCTAACATACTGCTGGAACCCAGGTAACACAGTCTCCAGGCGACATTGCTTCATGTCCCTGAGCACTATTGCCGGTGCATCGGGGTGGCTGAGTTGCAGCTCGTGAACACAGTGACCTCTGCCGCTGGGAGGCACGTAAACAACAAACAGTCAAATACACCCTAATTCTCTAGGCAGATAAAAGGGTCTTAAGGCCATGCCGAGAATTTCTTGGGATTGCACGTTTTACATTTTACTGAGTATGATCGGCACCACAGATCATTAATATACACACAAATACCGCCTCCTCTGGTTTTCCCCGAGTTCGCATCCCTGTTTGCTCGAACAAGGGTGAATCCGGGTACTTCAAAGAGAGATTCAGGCATTGTAGATTGTAGCCAACTTTCCGTGAAACATAATAAAGAGGCCTCAAGAAATTCATGACAGTACCTCGTGTATGTCCTTAGTGTGTCCACGTTGTTGCTCAATGAGCGCAGGTTTGTGAGAATGATCAAATCAGGTTTTATTTATATAGCACATTTTTACAATGATTTTTGGTCGAGCCAAAGTGCTGTACATATAATAATTACCATACAGTAAATACAACAGCAAAATATGTGCAAAATATCAGTATGAGAAAACGACACCCTCTGACCTTAAACCCTCACATCGTACAAGGAAAAACTTCCGGAGAAAAACCCACAGTTTAAAGGGAACAAATGTGAGAAACCTCAGGTAGAGCAACAGAGGAGGGATCCCTCTCCCAGGACGGTCAGACGTGCAATAGATGCCGTGTATAAATCGAAAAGATAATACATTTTACAGCGTAGGTAGACCGAATGTTTGGAAATGCATGTGTCTATAATAAGAAGATTAATCCATGGGGATGTCAACAATCCTGTGAAAACAAATAAAAGGAGTTTAAAATCAATTCTGAACCGAACTGGAAGCCAGTGCAGGGCTCGACATTAAGGATGGCCCGGGGCCATCTAGTATTTAACTCGGGCAATGAAGCCTCACCTGCTGGTTGCCCGATCGGGCAATCTATTATGCCAATATCATGCAGCTCGGGGATCAGTCATGAGTGACCCGACAATAAAACTAAACATATCTATAACTAGTTCAGGTAGCCGCTGCTCGAGTCCTCACTAACACTAAGAAAGTGGATCACATCACTCCTGTTCTGAAGTCTTTACACTGGCTTCCTGTGTGTCAAAGAATAGATTTCAAAATACTGCTGCTGGTTTATAAAGCACTGAATGGTTTAGGCCCAAAATACATTTCTGACCTCCTGCTAAATTATGAACCATCCAGATCTCTCAGGTCTTCAGGGACTGGTCAGCTTTCTGTCCCCAGAGTCAGAACTAAACATGGAGAAGCAGCGTTCAGTTATTATGCTCCAAATATCTGGAACAAACTCCCAGAAACTTGCAGGTCCGCTGCAACTCTGACTACTTTTAAATCCAGGCTGAAGACTTTTCTTTTTGTCGCTGCTTTTAATTGAACTATTCATATCTTAGACTGCACTGTAACTTTGATCCATGTACTTTTTTCTTTTAATGTTTAATTGACTGCACTGTAACTTTTATCCATGTATGTTTTTCTTTTAATATTTCTTTTATTAGCTTTTCTTTTTAATGACTGATTTTAAATGCCATTTTCTTAATGTCTTTCATTTTTTGTAAAGCACTTTGAATTGCCTTGTGTTGAAAAGTGCTATATCAATAAACTTGCCTTGCCTAGTTTGAGAGGTAATTAAAATAGCTACGTGTGATATTCTAACCTGAAGTGTGTTTTGTCCGCTCACCGCTGCATGTGATTATCTAGAGCTGCGTGTCGACTCGTCAGCAGCAGCTGATCGCTCTCTCCCGTCAGATTAGACTTCATTCGCGTTTATGTCCATATCGATCAGATCCAGCTAGTTATAGCTAATGATGTGACTACCTGCTTATTAAAAGACACCTAAACAATAAGTGTCGCTATGCAACTGGGTGAGGCCACAAAGTATAGCGCAGGTGGGTGGGTGCGTGTGGTTAAAACATAGCAGCCTGTGGTCGCTCGTTAGCTGTTCTAATGAAGGTAAACACAGTGAAGGCACTGCTCTTTGCAGCTGGTGCTGCTCTTCTCAGATTCTGCTGAGTTACACCTCCTGGTGCTGCAGAGATTTCATGAAGTGAAGGGGGTTCTTCTTCTATAAAACAGCTGTGGGCAGCAGATACTGTGAGTGTCACAGACATGAATACATAGGTCAAGGCAGACTGGTTCACATACTCTCTTGTTTTGCCCATCCAGTGCTTGAACAAATAACTACACCCCTGGCCCGAAATGTCCCTAAAATGAAGTCCGAGTTTGAAATATATCTCAAATAATGTATGTATTTCCCCACATAAACATAACAGTCTGCAATGAAGCGGCTGTCTCCTGTGCGCTCCACTTCCTACTTTCTCTTGCGAACGTGATAAATTCTCACTTTTTTTTGTTTTCATTGCCCTCTAGGGGCTTCGTACAATACAAAAACAAATGCAAATATTTTATTTTAAAAAGTAAAGTCCTTTCGAGTCAAGTCTCAAGTCATGAATACCAAGTCAAAGTCAAGTCGAGTCTTTTATCAATGTTAGTCAAGCAAGTCTCAAGTTAAAAAATATGCTAGTCACGTGACTCGAGTCCCCCACCTCTGGTATATACTTTGGTTAGAATATTGCTGTATTACTGTATCAAATATAATACAAGTATAATAAACACAAACAGTTGATAAGTAGTATTTTGTTAACTCAAGGTTTATATTAAGTGAGTTTTTATTGTGTTAACTTGTGTATATATGCTTTTTAGATTGACTTTCTCTCTTTCTCTGTCCATCTGTTCTAGAAACTGAAAGGAAGAAAGAGACGTCACAGCTGTCAGCAATGTGACAAATCTTTTTCAACATCTGGAGATTTAAAGATCCACCTGCATATTCACAAGGGACAAAAACCTTACAGCTGTGAAGAGTGTGGGACAACTTTCACTAAATCATTTAATCTCAAATCACATCACCTTATTCACACAGGAGAAAAACCTTACAGGTGTGAAGAGTGTGGGAAAACTTTCTCGAGATCAGGTAATCTCAAATCACATCACCGTATTCATACTGGAGAAAAACCTTACAGCTGTGAAGAGTGTGGGACAACTTTCACTACATCAGGTGCTCTCAAATCACATCAACTTATTCATACTGGAGAAAAACCTTACAGGTGTGAAGAGTGTGGGTCAACTTTCTCTAGATCAGATGCTCTCAAATCACATCACCGTATTCACACTGGAGAAAAACCTTACAGCTGTGAAGAGTGTGGGAAAACTTTCACTACATCAGGTAATCTCAAATTACATCACCGTATTCACACTGGAGAAAAACCTTACAGGTGTGAAGAGTGTGGGACAACTTTCACTAAATCAGGTCATCTCAAATCACATCAACTTATTCATACTGGAGAAAGAACCTTACAGGTGTGAAGAGTGTGGGACAAATTTCTCTAGATCAGATGCTCTCAAATCACATCACCGTATTCACACTGGAGAAAAACCGTACTGGTGTGAAGAGTGTGGGAAAACTTTCACTACATCAGGTGCTCTCAAATCACATCACCGTATTCACACTGGAGAAAAACCGTACTGGTGTGAAGAGTGTGGGAAAACGTTCACTCAATCAGGTGCTCTCAAATCACATCTTCGTGTTCACACAGGAGAAAAACCATAGTGGTTTTAAGAGTGTAGGGCCCTGATTTAAGCTTTTGTTTGTTCACAGTTTATAATAAACAACTCCCATCTATTGGCCATACGTTGGGTGATCCTTTTTTCCATTACAGATCCCATCCCAACAGCGCCATCTGTTGACGTAACATCAGAATGGACAGGCATAATGTTCACTGTTCCTTTAAGTTTCGTTTGCTGGCTGTCCGTCTGCTGACAGGGCGCTGATTCAAACAGCTGACATTATTGCAGCATTAAATCCAAGCCATTGTCCAATACAGTTTATGTATCCAATATACGATCCAGTTTTAGTGCTGCACATACCCGGCCGCTTTCCCAGACTTGGTTCTCTGCGTCTCCTTTCGCTGTCTTGATGAGCGCAGGTGGTGACAATCTCCAGCTGATTGTGGCGTGTTGTCCAGCTGATCCGTGATGATGGTGTCGGTTGTGAAGTAATCCAATTATTTGTCAGGTGAAATTGATCCTTAATCCAATGTGATATGTTTCTTATATTATTCAGTTTCACTCATAGAGTACGATTCTACTTAATGTAATGGCAATTTAAATGTTCCTGTGTCCTATATCTTTTTGCCATTACTTCACAGGAGGGTTTAGTGCAGGGGTCGGCAACAGGCGGACCACGGTCCGGATCCGGACCCAGACGCCGACCTATACGGACCCGGAGCTATAATCAATACATTAATAGGGGATTTTTCGACACCTCCCGCTTTTTTAACGCTGATTTGGGTGCCTTGTGTAATTCGTGGAGAACCGAAGCGTTTTCGTTTTGGGGGTGGGGAGTCCGTCCGTCAGTCCGACTGACGGACAACTTCTCACTTCAAAAAAGAAGAAATATAGACCGCAAGAATAATTAAACAAGCGAGTACCTGTTGTTCCTGGCTAAGGACAGGTTCCTTGAACACAACACGAGCGTAACGTGTCTTCACGTGGTATATGTCTCGTCTGAAAGGAGTGCTGACAGAGAGCACCGGAACGCCGCTCCAGCCCTTCCAATATTGCAGTACCCATAAGGAGCCGTACACATGCCGCAGTGTTTGCGTGGCTGTGTCTTTAGTTGTAAGCACAGTGGCGATCTATTGTTATTAGCATCTGGTTAGCTAGCTATGCTAACGAATTTAAAGAGCTTTTCTACAACCAGGTGGAACAGAGCTCTCCTGAGAGGCTCAAATAACCTCAGCTCAGTGAGGTTAAGGCACACCTTGATATGATCATTATAGTTATTAATGAGACTAAATGAAAAACAGGTATAAAATATTATATGACAGTAACAAAAAAGTTGTTAAAAACAACAAGAATAGAGTTTAAAAGGGGAGTGATTTGTAAAATATCCAAAAAGAAAAATCTGCTTACAGTTCTGTTTCATATGGGTGTTGAAAGATGTATCCATAGATCTCTTCATGTTGCTCTCAAAGTGCACCAGATTGATGCTTTTAACTTCAATATTTAGCAATAACACACTGTAAAATACCCAGAGAGGCACTCGCGTCAAAGCAGCTGAGTCCGGAGCTTAATGCCGTTTTGTCCGATGTTATAACCACCGTCAATTACATCAAAACAAGACCACTGAAAGCTCGCCTTTTTTCCGTATTGTGCGAGGGGATGGGCTCGGAGTACACAGCTGTTCTTTTTCACGGCGAGTCCCGATGGCTCTCTCGTGGAAAAGTGCTTTCCAGGGTGCTGGCGCTTAAAGATGAGATCAGAATCTTCTTGGAGGAGGAGGGGAACGATCTTGCCAGCAAGTTTAATGATGAACATTTCCTCATGAAACTGGCCTACCTAAGGGACATGTTTGTGAAGCTTAATGAATTGAACCTGCAGTTGCAGGGCAACAATACACACCTTCCACACCTGGCAGACAAGATACAATCCTTCACACGGAAACTGGACATGTGGGGCAGGAGACTAGAACGTGGGGATATCGACTCATTTGAGAATCTCAAGGCATTCATCGAGACCAATGAGCTGCAGAACACAGCGTTCCCATGTATGAGAGATCACATCTCAGCCCTGAAAGTCAGTTTCCAGAAATACTTCTCTGTGGATGACAGTGCCAAATACGACTGGATTAGAGATCCATTTGTTGCAACACCACCTACCACGTTCAGCACTGCAGAAGAGGAACAGTACATTGAAATGACTTCAGATTCAACCATGAGGCTGCTGTTCAAATCCAAGACCACGGCTGGGTTTTGGGTTGGAGTGGAGAAGGAGTACCCTCTCATTGGTCAGAGAGCTTTGAGCATACTGCTGCCTTTTGCAACATCCTACTTGTGTGAGACAGGCTTTTCTGCTGTTGCTGCCATCAAAACCAAATACAGATCAAAGCTGAACATTGAGAATGAACTGAGAGTGGCAGTCTCAAAACAACAGCCCCGGTTTGAGAAGATCTGCGAGGGAAAGCAAGCACAGACAAGTAATTGTGTGGAATAGGAATTGTATAGTGATGTGATCGTTTGCAACCTGCAGTATAAATAGTAGTTCAGTGTTCATTCATATATTTTCCTTAAAGAAATTTGAATTTAAAAAATCTATTTTTCACTTTTGTTCATGTGCAATCCATAATAAAATATAAAATGATAGTTGGATCTTTGTATCTTCTTATTACTAGCAAAGAAAATGTAATGTTTTTACAACAATATACAATTAATCCTACCAATATAGATGGGAACCGGGTTGGGGGGTCCCGCAAATATTTCCAATACCCAAGGGGGTCCCACTGTCTTAAAGTATTCACCTTAAAGTCCATGAGCGAGTTTCACTGTTCATTAATCTGCTTCATGAATCTAGAACATATTTACGATGTTTTCAGTTTGATTCTATTCTCTTGTTGAAATGATCAGACTACCAAAAATAAAATGGCCTTGGAAATAGACTTGCAACCCTGCATATTTGTTGTGTTTTGCAGCATATTATATATGTCATTCCCTTATGTTCAAATACCACAGGTTGTGTAGTGATGTATTTGAGGTGTACTGTCCACATCGCAGACCTGAAGTCGTGCAGTCAATGTATGCGAAGTGTACAGGACCTTGGTCTCTGAGACTCAAAAAAGCCTTTCTCGCCTACCTGTCCACTTTGCATACCTGAGATCCTGCAGCCATTTCTCAAAGATGGTGTGGCATATAGGGAGGTGCAATCTCCTGATGATATAGACTGTATTATAGTGGAAATCTGCAACCCTAGAAAACAAGATAACATTAGGATAATCAATTTATACAACCCATGTCCAAATCTAACCACTGATATATTTAAATAAATAGCAGGCAATAAACATAGGAAGGAAGTTTGGTGTGGTGATTTCAATGCACACAACAGTCTATGGGGCAGCAACCATACAGACAGTATCGGAAATATGCTGGAGGAAAGAACACTAGTATGCCTTAATGATGAACATGGCACAAGAGTAGATGTACACAGGGGGAAAGTCTCATGCCTGGATCTGACATTAGTGTCAAACTGTTTGGTTCATACATGCGAATGGTTTGTTTTGAATAACTCCACTGTAGGAAGTGACCATTATCCAGTGCTTACTAAAATGAATGATAATGTGTATATATCCAGGAAGGAGGTGTAATAACCAGGTGGTGCTTTGCTAAAGCTGATTGGGGGAAATGTAGGATATGGTGTGAGGAGTCGGTACACCTGCTAACATCAGAGGGAAGCATAGAGTTCATTACAAGCCAAATAACGCAACATATACTAAATGCAGCAGAGAACAGTATACCCAAAACAACAACCAAGGGTAGGAAGAAAGTGGTGCCATGGTGGAATGAGGAATGCAGCGGGGCTATTAAAGAGCAAAATAATGCATTTAGAGAATTAAATAAAACATGACACAAAATAATGTTACAGAGTTTCAAAGGAAAAGGGCAGCTGCTCGAAGAACAATAAAATATACAAAAAAGAGAACATGGAGAGAATTGTGTTCTAGCATTGGCAGAGGAGTAACATTAGGGGATTTCTGGTCCATGTTTAAGCGGATGAGTAGGAAAAGGAAATCCATTAAAATTCCAGCTTTGGTTGATGGGGAGAGGCTGGCAGTGACAGATAAAGAGCAGGCAGATATGTTAGGAAGGACACTTGCAGCAGTACATAGTGGGGAGCATCTCAGTGATATTCATAGGCAGCAAAAACAGCAGTTACTAGCAGAGAATGAAAACGTGAAGGGGAAGAGACAGGATAATAGGTCAGCTCTGGATGTGGAATTAGTAAGAGTGAGTAACAATGTGGGAAAAACATTGAAAATGAAAGAGATAATGGCAATAGTGTACTTGGACATTGAAAAGGCGTATGACTCTATGTGGAGGGATGGGTTACTGATCAAATTGAGTAGAATGGGTATTGGAGGGAGAATGCACAATTGGGTAGGACCTTTTTAACAGACAGGACATTTAGAGTAAAGGTTGGAGCAGATATTTCCAATTATTTAGAAATATAAAATGGTATTCCCCAAGGGAGTGCAGTCAGTCCAATATTATCAGATTCAAAATGCCAAAAAGCAAGTCATGCATGCTACATGATATTTACAAATAAACGCAAGATTGATGGCCAACAGTTAACACTATATGATCGTCCAATGACAAAGGTGAATGGGGGAGTCTCTTTGCCGTCAACAAATTAAGATACAAGGTCAATGGAAAGGGAATAATTCCACAAAGGAACCAGCAGTAAAGAGGAATGGAAAAGCAAGATTTATAATGTTTATGTTAACTTTGAACAAATGTAATGCTTATCATCCTGTGTCCTGTGTGTGAAATGAGTGTTTAGCGCTTGTCAGGGTAAAAAAAATTCCAGGGCGTTTCACCTAAAGCAAGAGAACTTACAGGAAACGGGGGGATGCTTATATAAGATAGCACTTCTTTGTGTATCGGCTCGCTGTTGCACCACACACACACACACACACACACACACACACACACACACACACACACACACACACACACACACACACACACACACACACACACACAGACACCACAAAAGCTATAAAAACGGATACATTTACAAAGAGCTTTATGTAGCTGTGGTTGAAGACTGTCACTATAAGAAACATGGAGATGAGAGAGTATGCCAAATCACCAGCTAATGAAAGAACAAATAGACGGGCACAAAGAGATCCAGGTCAGAATACTTCAAGTAAGTTTAAGTTTTCAAATATTTTTTTTTATCTCTGACCCTTTTACATTTGTACTTTAGATGGCAGCTCGTAACTGTTTTTCCATGTGAATAATTTATTTGGGTTTCACAAGCTTCCTTAACCCTTAGATGCATAAGTGGGTCTTTTTTGACCCGGTGAGGTGAAGTGTTTTTGTAATTACATTTTTTATAATTTCATATTCCAGCTATTCCTCAAAAAAATGTCAAGTGCTACTCAACTGGCTTTAGATAAGCCAGTTCTTTATTAGTATATAAGTGCTTTGTTAGTAATTCTATCGCTCGAAGTGGAGTCGAAAGAGATGAGTTTTCAGTCTGCGCCGGAAGGTGTGTAAGCTTTCTGCTGTCCTGATGTCAATGAGGAGCTCATTCCACCATTTTGGAGCCAGGATAGCAAACCCACGTGTTTCTATTGATGGGAACTTGGGTCCCCCTCGCAGTGAGGGTGCAGCGACCTGTTTGGCCGATGCAGAGCGGAGTGCACGTGCTGGGGTGTACGGTTTAACCATATCCTGGATGTAGGAAGGGCCAGATCCATTCGCAGCATGGCACGCAAGTACCATTGTCTTGAGTGGATTCTAGCAGTGACCGGAAGCCAGTGGAGGGAGCGGAGGAGCGGCGTGGTGTGGGAGAATTTAGGAAGGTTGAAGACCAGACGAGCCGCTGCATTCTGGATGAGATGCAGAGGTCGGATGGCACATGCAGGTAGACCAGCCAGGAGGGAGTTGCAGTAGTCTAGGCGTGAGGTGACGAGAGCCTGGACCAGAACCTGCGTTGCTTTCTGGGTCAGCTGGGGACGCATCCTCCTGATGTTGAAAAGCGTGTATCTGCAGCAGCGGGTTGTAGCAGCTATGTTTGCAGTGAAGGACAGGTTGTTATCTAGGATCACACCCAGAGTCCTTGCAGTCTGAGTTGGGGAAACAACAGAGGTGCCGATGTTGATTGTTATTCAACATTTTAATTTAAATTGTGTACATTTTAAGAAATTGTAGTTTTTGTATTACTACCCCAAGCTTCAATAAGTGGGTCAAAAATGACCCGCATGCATTTTCTATGGAATCCTATGGGAACGTTTGATTATTATCACCTGTGGCTGTCAGGAATACATTCACTGTAGACCACACGGACTACATCACAAGTGACACCTCTCAGGAAGATTATTTTACACCGCAAGATCTGATACCTGTCAGTATAATAATAAGAATACATTATATTTTATAGGACTTTTCAAGGACTCAAAATCGCACAATATAAGGGAAGGTTAGGGTGGGGGGTATAGGACTATCAAACTTGATCAACCGGCATGGATTGTTGGGGGGGGGCTATGAGTTGTCGGAGTTGAGAGGCCTGTTAATTTATTCCGGCAAATTACTCAGACCTACTAATTGACCTAACAGAAGCTATTGAGTCCCTGTAAGTGTACTGCTTGGCTCAGATCCACCAACGTCAGCAAGATCTCACCTCTACTAACTCCTGAAGAACCAGGTTCAATTAACTGCTGTTTCAATTCAGACGACCCGCTAAATCTGTTTAAGCGATCCCAGGCATATACAAATTAAGAATATGTGAAGAGAAAAATAATAATATAAATAAAAACAATGATAAAATAATATAAAGGTTGTTTTTGCCATTTTTGATTTTGAGGTATTCCCCATTCAAGGTCTAATGAACCCTATGCTAATAGACAGAGTTTTGTCTTGCTTCTTTCTTTGCATAATGCCCTAAGGATTCTAACAGTTCTACACTAAATCCTTTGCAATTGAGATATTGCTTGTTAATAAAATTTAAAATCCCTCTTTTGCTCTATAAAATATCCCTTGGTACACAATTTATCAAGACAAATTCTAAATACTTGCGGGAAGATCCCACAAAAAGCCCTCCTCTCCTGTGGAAGAATTCATGTAAACTGCCACGGTGTGTGCACAAAACATGTGATGTGAGACTGAGAGCATCATTAGTGGATTGGGTAGGCTGCAGCCATATTCCTATCTGGATTCTAAACTCAGTTGGCTGGTGAACAGGCCCTCTTTTCTGGAGTGAAACTACGTTTCCAGAGATTGAGGACACTACATCCAAACCTTATAATTTAGCTTTAAGGTCACCTTTTTCTGGACTTCGCCCCTTTCTTGTCACCCATACACGATACAGACACTGTATTCCATGTTGCTCTGGTCAGAGGATATACATGTTTATGACTTCCTCCATTATCACAAATCAAAAGGAAATACTTGTTCCCACTGGGAGTGCGGGTCGGAAAAGGACCTGCTATGTCAGCACTAAAACTGAATAGTGGCACATCCTCTGTTATCTTAAGATGTTCCGGATTAACCTTCTTGAACCCGTCTACCTCAGCACATTGAAGACATGTCAGCCGTGTGTGTTGTAAGTGCATTTTGAGTTTTGGTATGAGGATTTTATTGTTGAGACAATATGTTCTCATACGAACTAGGCCCACATGGCCCAAACTGCTGTGTAATTCAAGTACAACCTGCAAAGCTTCTACAGGAGGCACATGAATGCTTCCACCCTTTTCCATACACTAGGAAATATGGCAGTCATGTGGTTAACTCATCCCCTGCTTTGAGCAAGTGCATCAACTTCTCTGTTACCTTGATAGTCAACATCTATCTTATTCGTATGGCTATGAACATGATTCCACTCTATGTACAAGCCTGCTCTTAACTCTGCAATAAGACTCCATTGTCCAGATTGCGGGGAACGTTCTCACAACTTTGGCTAACGTTACCTATAGGTTCTAATAATGTTTTAAAGAAACGTTTTAATCTAATGTTCAAATAACCTTTTTAGGATGTTTATTATTTCAAATAATGTTCCTATAAGGTTTAAGGTTAACTAAGACATAAGATTTTAACTGCAACATTCAGAGGATGTTTTGAGGATGTTATTAAGGCCTGAGATGACAGAAAGGTTTTTTATAAAATGTTCCTTTAATATGAAATGTTAACAAAGGTGGAACGTTTTGCCTGCAACATTCAGAGGATGTGTTTAGGATGTTGTTGGTGTAACACATTAAAGATGTTCTTTATAAAACGTTCCCTCAATGTTACATGATTGCAAATGAAGAACATTCTCCAAGAAGCACGTTGAAAGAATTAGTAGGGCATAATGTTCTAATAATGTTATCAAAAACATTTGAAGAAGGTCATCACAAAATATTTTAAGAGTGTTTTTAGAGAACGTTATCCTACCTTTCAGAAGAACATTCTGGGAACCAAAAGAAAACTTCCCGCTGAAAACATTCCTAGAACCGTGAATGGTAACATTCTCAGAATGCTTTTAGAACCAAACATTTCTAGCTGGGTAAGAGAGTGCTTATGGGAATCCCACGATACTTCCTGCCCTGTGTTCTGAGTCTGAATGTGACTATGGTTTCTCCATCAGAAGTAGCAGCCTCTATTAGTAATGCCTTCATTCCTGTGTTTAGGGCTTTGATACATTTTTGTTCATCAATCTGATCTCTTTTTGCATAACTTCTCTCGCTTGCCATTAGATGCATGAATGAGGAGTATACAATTCCCATTTCTGGTCCAGGATCAGCATCTTCTACTTCTCCTTCTTTTAAGAGTCCTTGGCCTAATGCATCCAGATTTCCATGTCCTGATAATTGAGCAACAGTCTCTGCTTGATTTATTGTATCCATTATATTTGCCCTGACTCGTCTACAATGTGCCTGTCTAAATCTCATTGAGACACAAGGTCTCATGTTCAAGAGAGACCTGTTCAGTGGTATCATTACCACACAAAGATACAGACAGACAGGACACCAAACACAGAGTTAACACTAAAATAAAACATCATTAAAAAAAAGTAGTCATTGAAATCCATATACAGTCGTCAGATACAGTATAGCAGGTGCAAACACCCACAGATGATTTCTCCAGCTTCTTTCAAATTAGTTTAAAATCCGTGATGGGTATCAAACTGGTCAGCTGAAGTTCCTGCTGAAGGGTGTTCCAGGTCGAGGGGGCAGAGTATGATATGGCATTTTTCCCAAGCACCGTGCGTACTGAGGGGACGGACAGAGTGATGTAATTTTGAGATCGCAGTCTATAGCTGTACTGTTTGTGTGATATGTAAGTGGATATGTAGAGGGGCAGCAGTCCAAGCATAGCGGTATAGATGAGTTTGTACCAGTGCAGTGATCTGCGCATTGATAATGATGTCCAGTTGACTAAAGAGTACAGCGTGCAATGGTGTGTGAGGGGTTTACAGTTGGTTATGAACCCCAGAGCCCCATGGTAAACAGCGTCCAGCAGATGAAGGGAGTGAGCTGAGGCGTTCATGTACACAACATCCCCGTAGTCCAAGAGCGGCAGCTACAAGCCGTTTCCTCGCACTTGTGGAGAAGCAGGCCTCGTTTCAATTTCCTTAAGAGATTGTCAATATGTGGTTTGAAGCAGAGATTTTCATACTTAGGCAAGTATCTGTAGGTGTTAACAGCTTCAATGGGGTTATGCTGTGCAGACATGATGCAGGGAAGAACAGTTGGTAACCTTTTCTTATTGGAAAACAACATGACTTTTGTTTAATCTGAATTTAACACCAACCTAAGGTGGAACAGATGTGACTGAAAAGTGTCAAAAGCAGACTGCAGACGTGCAAATGCAAGGGCAACAGTGCTAGCACAACAGTACACAAGAGTATCATCTGCATATAGATGTACAGAGGCATCAATACTTTGACCCACATCATTTATACAAATAGTAAAAAGGGTCGGTCCCAAGACCGAACCTTGAGGAACGCCTCTGGGCACATTAAGAAAGCTTGAGGAGAGACCGCTGAATTTTACACATTGCTTGCGATTTGAAAGATAGTTTGCAAACTAACCAACAGCTTGGTCAGACAGGCCTATATGAGATAACTTCATGGTCCACGTATCAAATGCCTGGGATAAGTCTATAGTCCAAGCCTTCAACAATGTCATTCACTACTTTCAAAGCAGCGTTACTGTGCTGTGCTGCTTCCTAAATCCTGACTGGTGAGGAGATATAATGTTGTTCAAGCTTAAATATTCTTTGATTTGATCATTCACCATTCAAGTACTTTAGCTAAAATAGAGAGCTTGGAAATTGGTCTGTAATTATTCATCACCTTGGGATCACCACCTTTCAATAAGGGGAGAACAGTTGCAGTTTTCCAAACATCTGGAATGACATTGCTTGTTATAGAAAGATTAACAACATGACACAGTGGTTTGGCTATTATATCTGCAGCTAGCCATGAGAAATAAGGGGGGAGATCGTCCATGCCTGCTGATTTTTTGGGGTCTAGGCCCTTTAGAGCCTTACAAACCTCCCCAACATTGAAGGGGTTGAAGGAGAAAGTGTGGGTACTGGAAGCATGACTGGTGGTGATGGAGGGAGATGATTTACCAAAAGATAAAGATAATGTGTCAAACATGGAACTGGAGGCAATAAAATGTTTATTAAAAACAATTAAGCATCTCTGTCTTATTTGACACAGGGGTGTGGAGTCAACAACAATGTTAGGAGGCAGCTCTAAGGAGCGAGAGCTGGCAGAGAGGGATTTTATGGTATGCCAAAATCTCCTCGGATCGTTTAAACTGTCTGTGGTCTGGGATAAGTAAAAATCGCTTTTGGCTTTTTTAATGGAAGCAGTACAGCGATTACGCAGTTGACGAAAAAGATATATATATATATATATATCGATATTTAGTTTTCCGAGAAAGTATCGATATTTCAGCCGCGGGTATCGATACATTAAGTCTGATAACTGTGTTCGTTATACTCGCGTCCAGGAGAGAAGCTTTAAAAAGTTGACTGATTGAGTCTCTGAGAATGTTCAAATGTATACTTTAATTAATAAAAAGTGCGGTAATGTTACAAGCAGAAGATGGTTCAGTCAGAAAAACAGCTGTGTTCTGGCTCTCGTGAGCGAAGGGAAGAGAGCGAGCTCCACCTTTCCAGCTGTTAAATATCCTCTGCTGAATCCTCCCTGTGGGCCGGTTGGCGCTGCTGGGGATCGGCCCTCCATGTCTCCAATGTTCGTTGTTGCGCATTACAGAGGATTCAGACATTGCACATTAAATATATAACTAAACATGCCTTTTCTCCTCCTTATCTCTTTCATGACTTTTCATTTAATACATTTTAAACGCTGTAATCAATACTCCAAAAAGACCTCACGGCTGGTATCATTTCCGGTAGTTCCGAATGTTGTCTCATGCTACCCACGTCTGTAAACAAACGTATTCAAATAAACTGTACCTTCATTTAATATTCAGCAATAATAATATCTCGACGTCTATAGTTGTAGTGTTGAAATCAGTAGGTTTCGGTGTGCAAGGATTTTCAGAATAAAAGCTCAACCACTGGTTGTGCACAACAACTTCTGGTTTTTCAGTATAAAACAGCATTTAAACTGACAGTATGTTTAAGGTACTTTATGCCATCAAAACATTGATTTTAATTTCTAACAAGTCCCATTCAAATCCCCCGTGTTCGGCCACCTGCTGCACCTTTTCATTCTCCATTGTCCATTGTGATACTGCACTTTACAGCTACAGTTTGCACTGTTTCAATAAATGAAACTAATTTTCTCACCACATCTTTTGATTCATTTTGTCCAGCATTTGCAAGTTGTAGACGCTCTGTCAAAGCCATATATTGTATAATTGATGCTTTCAGTTTTCAGTTGAATTAATTCAATCCAAGTCAATGGAACACTCACAAGATGTCACCAAAATCCCACTGTCCCTTTAAAATCTTTCAGAAAATGATATAAGTGTACCGAATTATATCGAATCGTATCGAATCGTATCGTTGGCTGAATATCGTGATATATATCGTATCGTTGGCTGAATATCGTGTATCGTATCGTGAGATTAGTGTATCGCCACAGCCCTAGTCATCACCTCCTCGAGTGACGACCATATTGCCTTCTGACAGTTTAATAGTCCTTATTATATTATTGCTCTATGCTTGCATGCTAGGGCCTATTCTCTTTGTCAGAGCTGCTGCTACTCCTCCTGCATGTTGTAGCTCCATATTAGGATGGTTCACTAACACGGTTGGTTGATCCAGTTTAAGATTTTCGATATCTGCCATTATTATTTCCAACATTCCTTTTCCCTGAATATCATGTCTAACAATGTGTTTTCTTCTAGGAGTATTAGATGGGATACTCATAAGTGGGGTTTGTGAGCTATCATCTCCGTAGGGTGGAGGTAGGGTCTCAGACATTATACCACCTGCTTGTTGCTCTCTGTCTAAAGGGTAGTCTAACAAGTACGTATTTAGATCGCGTTAAGCCTGTGGGTCTGGGCTAATACGACCAGGAGGGTCAGAAGGGCCGGATCTGGCTTCTCCCTCCCATTCTGTGGCTGGTTCCGAGTCATTGAACTGCGGTCTAACCTCATCCGCCATGTTTTACGGGTTTAAGTTCACTCTTTTATACACATGCAAGTACCTAGGCTATTAATCACGCTGAATGATCAGTCCGACTATACCGTCACTTTGTTCTACTCTCCTGGATTCAGCTAGTGCATGCGGATACCTCAACTAAGAGGGTTATGTATCGAGCTTCAAGCTTTTCCAACAGCCTAGGTACCTTAGACCTATGGTTTATCTTATTAAATATCCTATTAACTCGTCACCACGTTATATATAGGCCGTTTTGGTTCTTGTAGTTTAACTCTGTAAAAGGTTGACTTTTAACAGAGCCCCACAGTTGGGCGCCATGTCGGAGTCGGGAGACTTGTTAACTTATTCTGGCAAATTACTCAGACCTAGTAATTGACCTAACAGAAGCTATCGAGTCCCTGTAAGTTTACTGCTTGGCTCAGATCCACCAACGTCAGCAAGATGTCACTTCTACTAACTCCTGAAGAACCAGGTTCAATTAACTGCCGTTTCAATTCAGACGAACCGTTAAATCTGTTTAAGCGATCCCGAAGGATTTTCGATATCACTAATGAGATGTGGCCCTACCTAAGTGTGAGTGTGGCAGTTGTACAATATTACCTTACGCAGGAGAGGAGAGCGCATATTTATTTTGAGTTGTCCCAATCCAAAGGGTGGGATCAGTTTATTTCAAGAAAAATTGGTCCACACTTGTACAGGGTTTTTACCTTCTCTCGTTACAACATGACAATCATAAAAAACATATCATGCTGTGGTCCTTTTCTAATATGAAACCTCAATTCACAGTTTTACATTTATTACCCTAAATTGTAACTTTAGGTAAATAACATAACCCTAACCCCGAAATAAAGTAAGCAAAAACCGAAACTTTAGGTAAATAACATAACAATTCAGTTGTCACATTTAAAATCGTCAGACAGAATTTAGAGGCATCTCCTCATAAATGGCTGTAGATAATAAAAAGCATATTCAAACTTTCATTTAACAAACCAATTTGCATCAATTCATATACACGGAACACCTATATCCAGCAAGAATTCAGAGGACCGTCCTCATAGGTGGCTGGGTTATAAACATTCAACAAATCCTCAAACAATTCACTCAGCATTCAACAAATCAATTCGAACCTTACCGAGAAAAAACCCAGCTCTGAAGCTTTCCCTCTCTCACCCAGCATTTTTATGCTCCACCAAGGGACAGACAAAACAAAGACACACCTATATATATCCATATTTGTGGGGGAAAAGGGCATGGCATCTGATGTACAGGACTGAATGTCTAAAAATATTATTCTAGGTCACGGCATAACCACCTTTTTTTGGGCCTCAATATTTCTCCAACAAGTCAGGTTGGTAGGGGGTAAGAAGACCAGTGAGATAGGGGTGGGGGGTTCAGATGGCGGAGGGCTATAGTTGAGGGCCAGTATTTTGTAAGTGACGCGTTGGGAGACAGGAAGCCAATGAAGGTCTTTGAGGACTGGTGTGATATGGTGCCATGATCTGGTGTGTGTGAGGAGTCGGGCGGCTACATTTTTTACAATTCGGAGTCTATCCAGGGACCGGGAGCGGATGCCGTAGATAATTGAGTTACAGTAGTCAAGGTGGGAGGAAATAAAGGTAGGATAGGTCGTTCAGCTGCAGAGCAGGTAAGAGAAACTTTTTTCCAAATGTAAAAAATGTTTCTAAAATTATAAATAGTGAAAGATTAAATGTAAAATATTTCTAGTGTGAACCAAAATATAATATTGAATATTATACAAGTGATTTTTCTTAACCAAAATGACAAAAATGGCATAAAAACACATTATTCTAATATGGGTCCTTTTTGACCCACTTATGGAAGAGTGTAGGGTCCAGCCACTGGGCATCTAAGGGTTGAATAAATAAAGCTTATTGATACATGTTTACGAAACTAACAAAACAATCCTAATATAAATAACCTGCTTTTCTTCATTTCGTTGCTTATTTTGAAAGTTGGAGACTTTCCCGGGCTTTTTGATGGCCCATCAAGGGGAGGGGCTGCTCCCCCCTCTGCATCTGCAAAGTGCATGCTGCTGTATGGCAGCTACAGCAGAGCTAACTGCCCTGCCCCATTCAACACATGTGTCATGACCACGGAAGGTCATTTCCGGAGGGTCTGCAGCTAACCTGCAACATGGCTGAGCGCGGCAGGAGCATGAAGCGATTTCAGAGAAGACTTGAACCTCTAAAAGTTCAGCACAAAAGATGTGAAAGGCGGCTTTCTCCTACAGTTTCAATGCAGGTAAGATATTAAGATAATTTATTTGTGACCCACCCCCCATAGTTTGAAAACCACTGCTTTAAGAAAACATTTTCCCACACTATTTGTAGGAGCCATTTTATGGGTGTTGTTGGTGTCTCAGTTGATGTATAGTGCAACATTATTTTAAACACTTGGTGGCGGGGTTTAGCTGCACAGGGTGTATAAAAGGGGTCATAGGGGACAGGAGAGGAAGAGGACACAGGAGGAAGAGCATACCAATTCTACCAGACGGCCAGCCCAGACAGCCCCGGCAGATGCTCATACTACAACTATTAACACAGTGTACTTTAACCTTAGTATGTAAAGCAATAAAACATCATTCTAAAACTGCAGCAAAAGACCGGAACTTCATATGTTTGTGTCTGCGTCAGGATCATACTAAACCCTCCTGTGAAGTAATGGCAAAAAGATATAGACACTGGAACATTTAAATTGCCATTACATTAAGTAGAATCGTACTCTATGAGTGAAACTGAACAATATAAGAAACATATCGCATTGGATTAAGGATCGATTTCACCGGACAAACAATTGGATTACTTCACAACTGACACCATCATCCCGGATCAGCTGGACAACACGCCACAATCAGCTGGAGATTGTCACCACCTGCGCTCACTAAGATGGCGAAAGGAGACGCCGAGAACCAAGGCTGGGAAAGCGGCCGGGTATGTGCAGTACTAAAACTGGATTGTATATTGGATACATAAGCTGTATTGGACAATGGCTTGGATTTAATGCTGCAATAATGTCAGCTGTTTGAATCAGCGCCCTGTCAGCAGACGGACAGCCAGAACACAAAACTTAAAGGAACAGTGAACATTATGCCTGTCAATTCTGATGTTACGTCAACAGATGGCGCTGTTGGGATGGGATCAGTAATGGAAAAAAGGATCACCCAACGCATGGCCAATAGATGGGAGTTGCTTATTGTAAACTGTGAAAAAACTAAATAAGCTTAAATCAGGGACCTACACTCTTAAAACCACTATGGTTTTTCTCCTGTGTGAATACGTTGATGTGATTTGAGAGCACCTGATTGAGTGAACATTTTCCCACACTCTTCACACCAGTACGGTTTTTCTCCTGTGTGAAGACGTTGATGTGATTGGAGAGCACCTGATTGAGTGAAAGTTTTCCCACACTCTTCACAGCTGTAAGGTTTTTCTCCAGTATGAATACGGTGATGTGATTTGAGAGCACCTGATCTAGAGAAAGTTGTCCCACACTCTTCACACCTGTAAGGTTTTTTCCCAGTATGAATATGGTGATGTGATTTGAGATGAGCTGATGTAGTGAAAGTTTTCCCACACTCTTCACACCAGTATGGTTTTTCTCCTGTGTGAATACGGTGATGTGATTTGAGATTAGTTGATTGAGTGAAAGTTTTCCCACACTCTTCACACCAGTACGGTTTTTCTCCAGTGTGAATATGTTGATGTGATTTGAGAGCACCTGATTGAGTGAAAGCTTTCCCACACTCTTCACAGCTGTAAGGTTTTTCTACAGCATGAATACGTTGATGTGATTTGAGATTATATGATGTAGTGAAAGTTGTCCCACACTCTTCACACCTGTAAGGTTTTTCTCCAGTATGAATAAATTGATGTGATTTGAGTTGACCTGATGTAGTGAAAGTTGTCCCACACTCTTCACACCTGTAAGGTTTGTCTCCCGTGTGAATACGTTGATGTGTTTTGAGATTACCTAATTGAGTGAAAGTTGTCCCACACTCTTCACAGCTGTACGGTTTTTCTCCAGTGTTAAGATGTTGATGTGATTTGAGAGCACCTGATTGAGTGAAAGCTTTCCCACACTCTTCACAGCTGTACGGTTTTTCTCCCATGTGAATATGCAGGTGGATCTTTAAATCTCCAGATGTTGAAAAAGATTTGTCACATTGCTGACAGCTGTGACGTCTCTTTCTTCCTTTCAGTTTCTAGAAGAGATGGACAGAGAAAGAGAGAAAGTCAATCTAAAAAGCATAAATACAAAAGTTAACACAATAAAAACTCATTTAATATAAACCTTGTGTTAACAAAATACTACTTATCAACTGTTTGTGTTTATTATATTTGTATTATATTTTATACAGTAATACAGCAATATTCTAACCAAAGTATATACCAGAGGTGGGGGACTCGAGTCACGTGACTTGACTCTCATAGCATATTTCTTGACTTGAGACTTGCTTGACTAACATTGATAAAAGACTCAACTTTGACTTGGTATTCATGACTTGAGACAGATGACTGGAAAGGACTTTACTTTTTAAAATAAAATATTTGCATTTGATTTTGTATTGTATTGTACGAAGCCCCTAGAGGGCAATGAAAGAAAAAAAAGAGAATTTATCTCGTTCACAGGAGAAAGTAGGAAGTGGAGCGCACAGGAGACAGCCGCTTCATTGCTGACTGTTATGTTTATGTGGGGAAATACATAAATTATTTTAGATATATTTCAAACTCGGACTTCATTTTAGGGACATTTCGGCCAGGGGTGTAGAGTTATTTGTTCAAGCACCGGATCGGCAAAACAGGGGAGTCTGTGAACCAGTCTGCCTTGACCTATGTATTCATGTCTGTGACTCACAGTATCTGCTGCCCACAGCGGTTTTATAGAAGAAGAACCCCCTTCACTTCATGAAATCTCTGCAGCACCAGGAGGCAGTGTAACTCAGCAGAATCTGAGAAGAGCAGCACCAGCTACACAGAGCTGTGCCTTCACTGTGTTTACCTTCATTAGAACAGCTAACCAGCGATCACAGCCTGCTATGTTTTACTTACACACACACACACACACACACACACACACACACACACACACACACACACACACACACACACACACACACACACACACACACACACACACACACACCCACACACACACCCACACACACCCACGCCCACACACTCACACACCCACACACACACACACACACACACACACACACACACACACACACACACACACACACACACACACACACACACACACACACACAATTATTCCCCCTATTACCTGTTTTATGATTTCAGAGCCCCACTCTCCATTGTTGTTAATGTTGAAAATAAAACTCTAGTTTTCATAACCACTTATTTAAATACGGAAACTGGGGTTATTCATCAGGATTTCGTAGGACTGAACTTGCTTGACTCTCACCCCAGTAACTTGAGACTTGCACATGTATGACTTACTCCCACCTCTGGTATACAGGAGACGGAGGGAGACGGCATCCTGTCACTGCGAGTCTCAGTATGCTCCGTTCGTCTTGTGTTTTGTTTTTTTGGTCTAATTATTGTCTAAACCTTGTTGTGTCTGTATGAAACGTCATTTTGGGAGACCATGCTTTTAAACCTGTGGATTACATTTGCCTTCTGCAGACCATGTCTGGCCATACAACTTTCCAAGACACACCTGAGTGACAGCACGAACAGGTGTGGCGAGGAGCCCCGGCCTCTACGCTGCTACAGCCACGAGGCTATGCTAGAGCTACAATGCGATCGGCCTCCTACGAATACACCAAGCCATCTGTGCTCTTCGTTATTGGATGACATCCCTCGGGAGCCGCGTAGAAACACCAGGAAAAAGAGACGAGGAAAGAGACGAGGTGTTCAGAATCGCCTACGGCGGAGATTCAGCCGGCCACCACTTCCATCCATCAAACTCTTCATGAGTCAGCAATCACTAGGGGGATCCAAGATGGCGCCTGTGTCTGCATGCCGCTCCCTCAGCTCTCTGCCTTTAGCGATCCTGCTTTTGTTCTATGTATGTCAAAATGTCTCTGCTCGTCTATGATCGCAAATCTCTCCTCCACCTCAGATCCTCACTGGAGTTTATACTGCTGCCCAAACCTACATCTGACAACCGTAAATCGCCTCCCCCCCTTTACTGTCGGATATTCCCACTTACCGGCGCCGGTTGCCCTGCATCCTGCCTCACCGAAAGCGTTTTAGACGACGGGGAAAGCGTGGTGGTGCGCTTGTCCATCAAAAAGCATACCCGACGGCTTCTTCTGGGACTTATCCACGAATCAGATGTCATGGCCCTCCCGCTGCACGCCAACTGACGGTACGTCCACACAGCGGCTTTGGAAAAAGCTTGCCGGCGGGCGTGTCTGAAGCTTGACCAACAACCAATCACATGAATCTCCCGCCCCTGACACACAAGCAGCTGTTTGATTGGCTAGAGCAGGGGTTCTCAACGTTTTGATGAGTGAGGGCCAATTTAGGTACCCAATATTGGATTGAGGACCGCCCAAGAAAAAACGGAACACAAAATAATTCCAAAACAAATTCAGGGTATATGCAGGAATCCTGAAGTCAAATGTAATACCTTTTAAGACCTTTTTTAAGACCCTTTCCATACATTTTAAAACCTCATCGCAACTTCGAGTTCTAACCGGTTACATTGGCGACACACTTTACCTCACAATTACTATATTGATTGTAAGATAGCACAACTAAACAGAGTGCAGACAGACTACTGTCCTCTCCACATGAACTTCAACCTCTCTGTGAAGGTCAGGTTTAATGCAGTATGCTGCTTTGTTGCTTCTGTACTCTGTGCTCTTTCATTCCAGTAAAACTGCTCAGAAACCAGTAGAAACCAGTATTTGACCAATAAACAAAACAATTGACAAAACTTTGAACTATGAAATATATTAAACTTTGGTGAGCTTCAGCGGGGTAATGCCATATAGAGCTCCCTCACAAATACCCAGGGGTTAAATTGGGCTGGGGCTGTCTGGGGCTAAGCCCGGCGCATAGGACGATGCTTTGACGTCATCACCCTCACACATTTGTCATATGTTTACAAAAAACGATATATATATGTTAAGACTTTTCTCGTTCTTAATATAGACTATATTTAGGGTCGATATGTGTTGATCTTACTTTAAAATAGCAGATCTCTGTGACCGGATATAGGTTGGCCTAGACCCCGGCCCCACGAGGACGCATACAGTAAATCGCATACGCAAAAAAGTTTTCCGTTCACACGCATTCGATTCATTAACGTGTCCGTTCACGAAACTTAAAATAAGAAGCAGCATGTTATGGCACGCTATGCATGGGGCCACCTTGAGGGGGTTTCCAGACATGTTGTTTCAGTAAATTAAAGGGTGTTTCATGTTGTCGCTGCTGTGGACCTCCTTAATACCTTGGAAAATGCCATTTAATACTTTTTAATAGCCTTAATTTTCGCTAAATTGATTAATCAACTTTTAATACTTTTTAAGACCCTGCGGACACCCTGTTATTGTACTAACCAATTACCGCAACTCGCGAGATGCCTAGTTGCCATGCAACCAGTAGTCTAGCAAACTTTCCATAAGCTGTCATTCATAATTTAGGAATGACAACACAGGGGGCGCAGTTTTACCATTCTTAACCCTCTGGAGTCTAAGGGTATTTTCTCGATGTTTAGATGTTTTCTTAAATCACCTTTTAAATGTATTTCTTCTAACATGGCACCCCATGTGTTAAATATCAAAATGTTCAGGACAATCTCTGGTCTTGCTATATATGCATATTGCTCACCTTAGAGCACTGTTTGATGAGATAAGTAGCTCAAAAGCTTAAAATGTGACATCCGATTTTTGGAAAATCTTCAAAACTCTGATCGAATTGATTTGGTGTTTTAGATTTGGTTACCAAAGTCTTAGGATCACAAAAGCAGTGAAATATTTGAATTACACTGTATATAAATGTGTTATGGTTTTTCATACCACTGCTACGCTGACGCCACCCAATTAATTCTGTCCTTTCCCCGCTCAGAGACCCAGGTCGTCGCACGCATCTCTGCTTGTTTAGCTGACATCTCTCAGTGGATGTCCGCTCATCATCTCAAGCTCAACCTTGACAAAACTGAACTGCTTTTCCTTCCGGGAAAAGATTGTCCCACTCTTGACCTGCCTATCAACATCGGCACCTCTGTTGTTTCCCCGACTCAGACTGCAAGGAATGTGGGTGTGATCCTAGATAACAACCTGTCCTTCACTGCAAACATCGCTGCTACAACCCGTTGCTGCAGATACACGCTCTACAACATCAAGAAGATACGCCCCCAGCTGACCCAGAAAGCGACCCAGCTTCTGGTCCAGGCTTTCGTCACCTCACGCCTAGACTACTGCATCTCCCTCCTGGCTGGTCTACCTGCATGTGCAATCCGACCTCTGCAGCTCATCCAGAATGCAGCGGCTCGTCTGGTCTTCAACCTTCCTACATTTTCCCACACCACGCCGCTCCTCCGCTCCCTTCATTGACTTCCGGTAACTGCTAGAATTCACTTCAAGACACTGGTACTTGCGTACCATGCTGCAAATGGATCTGGCCCTTCCTACATCCAGGACATGGTTAAACTGTACACCCCAGCGCATGCTCTACGCTCTGCATCAGCCAAACGACTCGCTGCGAGGGGGACCCAAGTTCCCATCAGCAGAAACACGTGGGTTTGCTATCCTGGCTCCAAAATGGTGGAATGAGCTCCCCATTGACATCAGGACAGCAGAAAGCTTACACACCTTCCGGCGCAGACTGAAAACTCATCTCTTTCGACTCCACCTCGAGCGATAGAATTACTAACAAAGAACTGCTAACAGAGCACTTATATACTAATAAAGGACTGGCTTATCTATAGCCAGTTGAGTAGCACTTGAAATACTTGGCTCTATGAAACCTGATGTACTTATATGATTCTGTTTTCTTCAAGGTTGTGTCTGCCTGGTCGAATGTACTTATTGTAAGTCGCTTTGGATAAAAGCGTCAGCTAAATGCAATGTAATGTGTTATTCATGTCTAAAATAAAAAATAAATAAATAAAATTTTGAGTAAAATAGGTGTTTATCACTCTACTTTCACCACAGCAGGGACTAAGATACATTAGGACTGAATAATGACTTCATATTACATACCAAGGTTCATGTGATGTGTACAAATACAAATTGAGCATTCAACCTTTTTTTTCCAACCAACAATTTATTATAAATATGTTTTTTTCAACCAACTATTTATATGAATATAAGAAACTGGAAAATCTCACTATTTACAATATTGAACATCAGAACTTTCAACCAACTATTCATTATAACATGTCAAGGTCTTTGTCTGTCTTCCAAGACAGTGGGTCTGGCTGCTGTGTCGGTGGGGGTGATGGTGCATGGGCTGCTGTATAGGTGGGTTGTACAAGTGCTATACGAGACCTCCACGAGACCTCCTTGCTGGCTGGGTTGAAGGTGATGGCTGTGGTGGAGCCTTTGTGCTGAGGTGTATCTTGACCTGGTGGCAGCCGCAGATGGAGGTGGAGGCAGCTGTAGTGATGCTGGTCTGCTGGTCCTTGGTGGTGATGGCTCTGGTGAAGGCCCTTGAGCCACAGTAGATCTTGACCTGGGGGCCGGCACAGATGGATGTTGTGGCTGCTGGATAAACGCTGCCTGTGTAGGACAATAATTACAACTAATTTCGTTGAAATAAAGTTCAGGTAAAATGTTGCTCAAGCACAAATAATAATGCACACATAAAAATAAAGTTTGGGAGGTTGCAGAAGGAGTCTCTCTCGATCACCCACCCACCCCCACCCACCCCCAGAGATTAACAGAGAAATATGCTCTCTTTTGACTGCTGTCTGGTTGAGAGAAAGGCAAACACGAAGGATTTTTAAGGAGACATGGATTTTATCCTTTCCATTTTCTCTCTGCACGCCTGCAGGTGCTTCTAAGAGCGCGAGTACAATCATTGAGTCACGGCTCTGAGAGAACTTTGTTGCGTCTAAGCGTAAAAGGAGCGACGGAATCCAGTATTAGTGTACATGTTGAGTCAAACATGGAGATAAGCTCATCCGCACTAAGATCAGAGTTCACCTCTAATTTACAGATCGGAGAAGCATTAAAAACATCTGAAAACTGTGAGGCAGTCAAGGGGTTTGACAGAAAGTCAGAGAAGTCAGTGATAAAATCCTTATTGCACTTTTGGCGGACAATACACGACTGCGCAGAGCACAGGCAAGACCGGGTTCAGTTCAAAAAGCTGCAACTCAAAGCTAGCATAGCTAGTAACAGGGTGAAGCAATCGGCATTGGAGACTAGCTCTAAACACTGGGGGCCGGCGGGCCCAACAGAGGCCGCAACTCCGGAAAGACAGGGCGAATCCACCAAACCCTCACGGTACGTCCACACAGCAGCGTTCCAACGCTTCTACCCATTCACTTTGAATGGGGTGACGTCACTTTGCCTCACTTTTCGCCGAACTGCATTGTGGGAAGCAAAGCGGAGATTTCCAGGCATCTCAGGATTAAAAAGTTGAGCAATGTTCAACTTTTGAATCTTCTGAAGCTTTCTGTGGAAGCGTCAGCCAATCAAATCATATGCCAGTACAAGCTCTAGCCCAGGGGCTCTCAAAGTGCGGCCCGCGGGCCAATGGCGGCCCTCGGAAATGTTTCTGGCGGCCCGCGATAGTTAATGTGACACGCTGAAATGCATGCGTTATATTTTAATCCTCCATGGTTGTATCTATATCTTCAGATATCCGCGGAATCGCTGGAAGAGTAGCTTTCCAGCGGTATCTCCTGTGAGACTGTAACCAGGGCACAGCAGCCAATATGGCCGCTCAAAGCAGCTTGACTTTACACTGTGTGGGATTGGTGGATTTGTGTGTCCGTCAAGGAAATCTCGGCCGGCTGCCATCACGGTCTGAAATGACCAATGGACATCGGGGGGGCCTACCCACCAAGTAAAACAAACATAAACCACGTGTCTCCCATCAGTTTACGTCTGTGAGGAGAGAGAGAGAGACACCGAGAAAATGGCTACAGTTGCCGACTTTGCTAGAGATTTTTTTCGCTAGCAGCAGTGAAGATAGAGCCTCAGAACCTGAAGTCTTTGACTGTTCTGTAGAAGTAAGAATACAAAGACAACAACAAGGATCCATTTGGACATGGGTAAGTGTACATATTACAGTAATAGTGTACTGGCAATGTGTGGGGAATACCGCGAAAATGAACAATAGGTTTATTGATATATATTTTTTATCGATAGTCATGAACTTTTTATTGGGACAAAATAGACTCTCCATTAGCAAACGTTTACTCTGTGTTAACGTTATTTTGGTGTGTAAAGTGAGATTACATGTGTAGATGATTAAATTAATCATGTATTCGTCCCACAACGGAGACATTTACAGTGACATGTTTTTGCCATCGATTATTTTATCATACTGTTCTGTACAGATGAGACTTTGTAATCAGATGTAGCCTATGTATATGTGTGTCTGTGATTTTATACTGAATTTAAAGTAACTGGAAATACCTGTGTGTGTGTGTGTGTGTGTGTGTGTGTGTGTGTGTGTGTGTGTGTGTGTGTGTGTGTGTGTGTGTGTGTGTGTGTGTGTGTGTGTGTGTGTGTGTGTGTGTGTGTGTGTGTGTGTGTGTGTGTGTGTGTGTGTGTGTGTGAAGCAGCGCTGTCTGTTTATTTGCAATGTAGGCTAGGCCTAATCAGATTAATTTCAAATCCAGATTCAGTTGTTTGCATAAATAGGCTATATTTTTCGTTTCGTTTATTTAATAAGTTAATTTCAGGACAACTTTGGGAATTTTGTTTGTTTGTTATGAGTTTTAAATAGATTGAGAGAGAGAGAGGTCTGCTTAGTTGCAATACTGTAGTTTATGCAATTTCGGCCTATACATTGTTTATGTAATTTATGTGCCAGTGTGTCCATGGTTTTGAATCTGTGTGTGTGTTGAGCGCAGCGCCGTCTGCTTTTTGCATAGTAACAAAAGTGGGACAAAGCATACCGTTAGTTTCTGTGGACCTGTCTGCCCGTTTTGTGAGTGCACTGCACGCGTGCGCACTTGTGTGGCATTGTTTGGGATTACCTAATTAAAATAGCGTCCCCCCAGTAAAAAAATCCCCACTACACCACTGGCGCTATCTGATTATAACATTTTCGGGGCGGGAGCCAGCCAGTGAGGCGGGACCTTCTCAAATTACAGGCAGGTGCGAAAGAACGCAGACACAGACTGAAGCAAGCAGCAGCACTGAGCGGCAGAGCCATACATGTGTTTCGAAGGTAAGTCAGTTGAAAGCCGAAGTTCAATAAACATACCAATCCCCTCAGCTGAAGTTGCAAAAACACCACGATCTTATGATCCAATTCTATCAGTTTCCTAGTTACACAGGGACGCGGGAAGTCAGTCAGAGTTGGGGGTGTGTGCAGTGTCTCGCAGCAGAGTAACTGTGGTGCGGAGGGGGCGGCTGCGAGTGGAGCCTCGCAGTTTTTCAGGTTGATATGTGAAGCTCATTAGCTAGCCAACATGTATCCAGCAAATGTTTAGCAAAATATTAGAAGTGAGGCTACTAGACTGACGGTCTACTATAACAGCTTCACTTTTAATATTTTGCAAAACATTAGCTACTAGTGTTTTGCAGTTGCTAGCAGCTTATTGAGATGTTATGCTAGATAGACAGGCATTGTTTTGATATAATAAATTAAGCATTATTGTTAGTTAAACATGTCAACAATAATAAAACTGTGGGTTTTCTCCGGAGGTTTTTCCTTGTACGATGTGAGGGTCTAAGGACAGAGGGTGTCGTATTGTCATACTGATATTCTGTACAAACTGTGAAGACCACCGAGACAAATGTAACATTTGTGATATTGGGCTATATAAATAAACATCGATTGATGTCAGCCTGCAGCCCCACTTTGAACTCTCTGTCTCTCTCTAACTCATTGCAGATGGCTGCACTAAAGAAAAGGGCACAGAGAGGAAACCAGTTGTAAGATGTTTAAAAGTTCATTAAACATAATATATGCTTAAATGCATTTCAAAGAAGTTGTGTTGGAGTTTGTGTTATTCCACCTTTTGAAACCAAGATTATCTGATTTTACTGCAAATGTATATCGGTTCCAAATATCGGTTATCGGTCTCCTTGATTACTAATAATCGGTATCGGCCTTGAAAAAGCCATATCGGTCGATCCCTATAACAGTGTTAGGCATTTGTGAGGTGCAACAACATGAACCTTTCTGTTGGTCGCTTGTTAGCAGACCCACGCGATAGCAGAGCGAACAGGTACAGCAAGCGAGGGATCATTGTCCACTAGTAAATTGATTGCAGATGGTGTCGTGCTCGCGGACGGATACAAACAAAATAATAATGAATGGGTCGCGAAATATACTTTGGTGGCTGTTAAACCTGGGCGGCCCAAGTAAAGTCTATGTGAAAAGAAACCCTGGACTTGAATTTTGAATTGAGCCTTCCCTTATAGATACTATCTCTTTACGTATTAGTGATGGGAATTCCGGCTCTTTTTAGTGAGTCGGATCATTTGGCTCGGCTCACTAAGTAGAGCCGGCTCTTTCGGCTCCCAAACGGCTCTTCATGTTACCACAGTTTACCAGAGCCTCAGTTTCGCCTCTGCGAGGCTCCGGTGCTCGCAGTTCACGAGCGTGCTCCAGCACCCCCAAGGCTCGCCGGCAGTACACTTTCCGTCACAGGAACACGCTTTGCTGGAGGAGAAAAGAATCCCACCAGACTGCTTTGCCCCTCCAACAGAGGGATGTCCTCGTCCTTTTTGTCATTTCAAGCGATAAAAACTCTTTTGGACGCCCTTGGCTCGAGTTCAGGGCGTTCCGAGCTGAATAAGGGCGCCAAATGACGGCAAGACGCCCGGCTGTTGGAAACGCTGGAATTAGGAATATATTGTGATGAAGTGCACACTGACCTGAGCTCCAGGGGTCCTTTGTTCTCGGCCATGCTGCTCTCAGTGCTCCTTCTCCGGCTGGGTCTCTGAAATAAATCAACAAAACTCGAGCTGACACAAAACAAGACAACTCAATACAACCGACAGACACAACAAAACTAATCTACAGCTACTTCGTAGGTTCATAGCAGAGGTGAGAAGTAACTAAGTACATGTACTCAAGTACTGTACCTCAGTACTATTTAGAGGTACTTTTACTTTACTTGAGTATTTCCATGTAATGCTACTTTGTCTGCGACAATAGGAGACAGTAATAAAGCTGCTTCACTGAAGAGGAGAAACTCACAGCTCCAGGACTCAGTCAGTCAGGAGGAGACTAGAAACAACAAGTCAATCAACTGAGGATTCATCCTGTAACATAAAGGAGTTACCTAACAGAAACCAGTATGCTAACGGTAATAAAGAAGAGTTACCGTACTAAAACAATATGCTGAAGGTAGAAAGGGAGCGTTTACTCAAACTAAACGATATAATAATGTTAGAGAAAGTAATTATTAAGGTATTTCTTCCACCTGAATGAGAATAAAACACACACACCTGGGGCTGCGTTCATAAAGCTAGTCGATAGCTTTTAGACTTTAGCTGTTAGCCTATAGCTTTTAGACTGCAGCTGTAAGACTGTGTAGCTGTTAGACGATAGTTTTTAGACTTTAGCTGTTGGCCGATGGCTTTTAGCCTTTATTTAAAGATAATTTGAGACTATTGGCGCACATTTTAATGTTTTTTTGTTAGTTTCTTTCTTCCAAGATTGCAGCTGTTGTGCTAAATAAGATAACTTCTGATTCGTGATTAACTGTAAACTAAGCTAACAGGTGTAAATACACTTAATGAAACCTCTGCAGATGTTTAATCTACTCACCTCTTCTTCTTCCGATTTTTGGCGGATTGCAAAGAACTTTTCCTACTGGACCCTCACTATTGCGGTAAGCGTGTTGTCAACTCCGGGCTATCCTGTGTGTCTGCTCTGCTGCTGATAGCTTATATTATCTTAAACTAAATCGATCGTTTTACAAATGCTTGATCACGGCAGCTACCTGACGTTGTAATCACACGTTACTACAGCTTAAGCACTCACAACTCTCCTTCTCGTAGCGACTTTAACTCCACAGTTTCTGACACTCTTTAACTCCACAGTTGCTGACACTAATACTGCTGCAAGTGTCCTTCCTAACATATCTGCCTTCTCTTTAAATGTCACTGCCAGCCTCTCCCCATCAACCAAAGCTGGAATTTTAATGGATTTCCTTTTCCTACTCATCCGCTTAAACATGGACCAGACATCACCTAATGTTACTCCTCTGCCAATGGTAGAACACAATTCTCTCCATGTTCTTTTTTTTGTATATTTGATTGTCCTTCGAGCAGTTGCCCTTTTCCTTTGATACTCCATAACATTATTTTGTGTCATGTTTTTCTTTAATTTTCTAAATGCATTATTTCGCTCTTTAATAGCCCTGCTGCATTCCTCATTCCACCATGGCACCACTTTCTTCCTACCCTTGGTTGTTGTTTTGGGTAAACTGTTCTCTGCTGCATTTAGTATATGTTGCGTTATTTGGCTTGTAATGACCTCTATGCTTCCCTCTGATGTTAGCAGGTGTACCGACTCCTCACACCATATCCTACATGTCCCCCAATCAGCTTTAGCAGTGCACCACCTGGTTATTACACCTCCTTCCTGTATATATATACACATTATAATTCATTTTAGTAAGCACTGGATAATGGTCACTTCTTACAGTGGAGTTATTCAAAACAAACCATTCTCATGTATGAACCAAAGTTTGACACCAATGTCAGATCCAGGCATGAGACTTTCCCCCTGTGTACATCTACTCTTGTGCCATGTCCATCATTAAGGCATACTAGTGTTCTTTCTTCCAGCATTTCTTCCACTATATTTCCATTACTGTCTGTATGGTTGCTGCCCCATAGACTGTTGTGTGCATTGAAATCACCACACCAAACTTCCTTCCTATGTTTATTGCCTGCTATTTCTTTAAATATATCAGTGGTTAGATTTGGACATGGGTTGTATACATTGATTATCCTAATGTTATTTTGTTTTCTAGGGTTGCAGATTTCCACTATAATACATTCTATATCATCAGGAGATTGCACCTTCCTATATGCCACACAGCATCTTTGAGAAATGGCTGCAGGATGTCAGGTATGCAAAGTGGACAGGTAGGCGAGAAAGGCTTTTTTTGAGTCTCAGAGACCAAGGCCCTGTACACTTCGCATACATTGACTGCACGACTTCAGGTCTGCGATGTGGACAGTACACCTAAAATACATCACTACACAACCTGTGATATTTGAAAATAAGGGAATGACATGTTTATAATATGCTGCAAAACACAACAAATATGCAGGGTTGCAAGTCTATTTCCAAGGCCATTTTATTTTTGATAGTCTGATCATTTCAACAAGAGAATAGAATCAAACTGAAAACATCGTAAATATGTTCTCGATTCATGAAGCAGATTAATGAACAGTGAAACTCGCTCATTTTAAGAAAAAGTTTTTTATGGGCGTTGTTGGTGTCTCATTTTACCTTATGTATATGTATAGCGCAACATTATTTTGAACACTTGGTGGCGGGGTTTAGCTGCACCGGGTGTATAAAAGGGGTCATAGGTGACAGGAGAGGAAGAGGACACAAGAGAAGGCAAGTTTATTTATATAGTACCTTTAAAGACAAGGCAAAAATGAAAGACATTCAGACACAGGCATTTAAAAACAGTAAAAGATAATAAAAGAAACATTAAAAGAAAAAATACATGAATAAAAAGTACATGAATAAAAAGGTTACAGTTTAAGATATGAATAGTTCACACAGGAGGAAGAGCATACCGATTCTACCAGACGGCCAGCCCAGACAGCCCCGGCAGATGCTCATGCTACAACTATTGACACAGTGTACTTTAACCTTGGTATGTAAAGCAATAAAACATAATTCTAAAACTGCAGCAAAAGAACGGAACTTCATATGTTTGTGTCTGCGTCAGGATCACACTAAACCCTCCTGTGAAGTAATCGCAAAAAGATATAGGACACTGGAACATTTAAATTGCCATTACATTAAGTAGAATCTTACTCTATGAGTGAAACTGAACAATATAAGAAACATATCACATTGGATTAAGGATCAATTCACCGGACAAACAATTGGATTACTTCACAACCGACACGTCATCCCGGATCAGCTGGACAACACGCCACAATCAGCTGGAGATTGTCACCACCTGTGCTCATCAAGAAGGCGAAAAGAGATGCCGAGAACCAAGTCTGGGAAAGCGGCCAGGTATGTGCAGCACTAAAACTGGATTGTCAACTGGATTGCCCTGTCAGCAGAAGGACAGCCAGCAAACGAAACTTAAAGGAACAGTGAACATTATGCCTGTCAATTCTGATGTTACGTCAACAGATGGCGCTGTTGGAATGGGATCTGTAATGGAAGAAAAGATCACCCAACGCATGGCCAATAGATGGGAGTTGCTTATTGTAAACTGTGAAAAAACAAAATAAGCTTAAATCAGGGCCCTACACTGTTAAAACCACTATGGTTTTTCTCCTGTGTGAACACGAAGATGTGATTTGAGAGAACCTGATCTAGTGAACATTTTCCCACACTCTTCACACCAGTACGGTTTTTCTCCAGTGTGAATACGGTGATGTGATTCTAGAACACCTGATTGAGTGAAAGTTTTCCCACACTCTTTACAGCTGTAAGGTTTTTCTCCAGTATGAATACGGTGATGTGATTTGAGAGCACCTGATGTAGTGAAAGTTTTCCCACACTCTTCACAGCTGTAAGGTTTTTCTCCAGTATGAATACGGTGATGTGATTTGAGAGCATCTGATCTAGAGAAAGTTGTGCCACACTCTTCACAGCTGTAAGGTTTTTCTCCAGTATGAATACGGTGATGTGATTTGAGATGACCTGATGTAGTGAAAGTTTTCCCACACTCTTCACAGCTGTAAGGTTTTTCTCCAGCATGAATACGTTGATGTAATTTGAGATTAGCTGATCTAGAGAAAGTTTTCCCACACTCTTCACAGCTGTAAGGTTTTTCTCCAGCATGAATACGTTGATGTGATTTGAGATTATCTGATCTAGAGAAAGTTGTCCCACACTCTTCACAGCTGTAAGGTTTTTCTCCAGTATGAATATGGTGATGTGATTTGAGAGCATCTGATCTAGAGAAAGTTGTCCCACACTCTTCACAGCTGTAAGGTTTTTCTCCAGTATGAATAAGGTGATGTGATTTGAGATGACCTGATGTAGTGAAAGTTGTCCCACACTCTTCACACCTGTAAGGTTTTTCTCCAGTATGAATAAATTGATGTGATTTGAGATGACCTGATGTAGTGAAAGCTTTCCCACACTCTTCACAGCTGTACGGTTTTTCTCCAGTGTGAATACACAGGTGGATCTTTAATTCTCCAGATGTTGAAAAAGATTTGTCACATTGCTGACAGCTGTGACGTCTCTTTCTTCCTTTCAGTTCCTAGAACAGACAGACAGAGAAACAGAGAAAGTCAATCTAAAAAGCATAAATACACAACAATAAAAACTCACTTAATATAAACCTTGAGTTAACAAAATACTACTTATCAACCGCTTGTGTTTATTATATTTGTATTATATTTGATACAGTAATACAGCAATATTCTAACCAAAGTATATACCAGAGGTGGGGGACTCAAGTCACGTGACTTGACTCGCATAGCATATTTTTTTACTTGAGACTTCCTTGACTAACATTGATAAAAGACTCGACTTGACTTTGACTTGGTATTCATGACTTGAGACTTGACTTAGGCTTGAGACAGATGACTCGAAAGGACTTTACTTTTTAAAATAAAATATTTATTTTTGTATTGTACGAAGCTCCTAGAGGGCAATGAAAGAAAAAAAAGGGAGAATTTATCTCGTTCGCTGGAGAAAGTAGGAAGTGGAGCACAGGAGACATCCGCTTCATTGCAGACTGTTATGTTTATGTGGGGAAATACATACATTATTTGAGATATATTTCAAACTCGGACTTCATTTTAGGGACATTTCGGCCAGGGGTGGAGAGTTATTTGTTCAAGCACCGGATCAGCAAAACAGGAGAGTCTGTGAACCAGTCTGCCTTGACCTATGTATTCATGTCTGTGACTCACAGTATCTGCTGCCCACAGCTGTTTTATAGAAGAATAACCCCCTTCACTTCATGAAATCTCTGCAGCACCAGGAGGCAGTGTAACTCAGCAGAATCTGTGAAGAGCAGTACCAGCTACAAAGAGCTGTGCCTTCACTGTGTTTACCTTCATTAGAACAGCTAACGAGCGACCGCATGCTGCTATGTATGTTTTAACCACACACACACACACACACACACACACACACACACACACACACACACACACACACACACACACACACACACACACACACACACACACACACACACACACACACACACACACACACACACACACACACACACACACACACACACACACACACACACACACACACACACACACACACACACACACACACACACACACACACACCCACACACACACACACACACACACACACACGCACACACACACACACACACACACACACACACACATATTGACGGACGGTCATGCCCCTCCCCGTCGCTATATTACGTACAGGGTACCCCTTTCCCGTCATTTTCTACGGGCAGGGCGTCCCATAGACCTTCATTGCGGACACAGCGGACCCCTTGCCCGTCAGGCTTCTACGGGCAGGGCGTCCCATGGACCTTCATAATGCCTATTTTAAGGTTAATTTGGCCATTAAAATGCGTTTTGATCTCATTTTATGCGAGTAATGAGTTTTTATATCGGATTATTTGTGCAGTACATGTACATGATGTTTAGTTTGCTAGTTATGACGAAGATTACTTCATGAATGTGTACACATTCATGGTTGCTAAGGTGGTTGCTATGGACGCTGCAACAGCTCCCAGACCACGTGATCAACAACAATGGCTGTCCTTCGTGTTATTCTCGGTGGAAAAATGCCTATTTTAAGGTTAATTTGGCCATTAAAATGCGTTTTGATGTCATTGTATGCGAGTAATGAGTTTTTATTTCTGATTAGTTGTGCAGTACATGTACATGATGTTTAGTTTGCTAGTTATGACGAAGATTACCTTACGTCTGTGAGGAAAATACATGGGCTCAGAGCCTCGTATTTTTAAAATCTTTTTTTCCTTCTAATTTGTTATTCTTTTCAAAATAACACACTGTTATTTACTCACCAATAACATACAATTATCCTTGCTTTTATTTATTGGTTTAATTCCATAATCTCGGTCTTTTTTGGTGTTCGTCAGGAACTGAATTTCAAAATAAAAATAACCGGAAACAGACGTAGGCCTATAAGGGACAGTTCGAGCATCATTGCGATTGTCAAAATGTTTGAGTTTAGGATGGCGAAGACACTACACTACCCAGAATCCCCAGCTATCGTTGAGGACTACAGTGCCCGTGATTACTCTTCTAGGTCTGGGATTGGATGTTGGAGTGGCAGTGCGCCAAGGTTACAGCGTCAAACAGCTGTGTGAAATGGAACGAAACCACGCCAGACTATCCAAAACTGGAATCGAACGCCCCCCCAGAACTACACACTACACTATTGTGTTTCGCAAAATGTTCTATGGGACGTCTCTACTGAACTTTTTCGTTTTCCCACAATTAGAAGTTGCCAGTATTAAACACATTGGTGTTATCAAATGTAAAACATAATTAATAAATGGATAAAAATCGCTGTCCATAATGCGCAGCATCAATATATAGCATTAATATACCCATATGAAAGCTCATTGATACTTTGTAATTCTACTCCACTACAATTCAGAGGTTAACCTGGTATTTTTACTCCACTGCATTTATTTGAGTTACTTTGCAGATTCTGATTAATGATGTGAAATATAAACAACCCTTAAATAGTTACACCTGAGTAAAATTCAGATAAGGTGATTGTCAAGTGCCAACAATCAGGAGAGATATTTGATACTTGTGCTTGAGAAGACTAAACATGTATCTGCAATTGACATTAATGGAAACGAGTAATAAAGTATATTAATTACTCGTTATTCTCTACTAATAGTTAATTAAAGACTATATATTATGGCTATTTTGCACATCCCTTTCAAGATTTCAAGATTTTAAAGGTGTATTGACATATCATTTACACAACTTACGGTGTAGTTATGAAATGAATGAAAAACTTGGGTCACAGGTCCCTCAACAGTGCAGTACAAGACATCAATATGTGTGTACCTCCACCATTAAACTGTCATATTCTGCACATTTCTTATTCTACATACATAAGAGTATAATCCATATGTATAATATCTGTTAAAATAAGTGCTTCAACATAGTTAACATTGCAGGAAAGCAATATATTAGACGTTAAGTACTTTGTATTTATCTGTAGATAGATACCCCCAACGTTTTTTTTCTTATTTAAAAGAAGACCGTAATCTGTTATTTAATGTTTAAATAAAGGTTAATTCGTTTTTCTGTTTTGCACCTCCCCCTATTAATATCTTTGTACATCCTGCACTAAACTGTTTTATTGAAGAGATCACTTATAGTATCTTCTTGATTTTTTATATTCTATATTTCTATCACAGACCTTCTACTTCCCCCTATGAAAGTATATGTACTCTTAATATTTTTTTAATCAAATATAACACATAAAAACAATAATTCAATAACGTGCTTTAACCACTAGGCACACAAGGTACACACAGACACTTATGTACAACATCTGAAGATGTGTAGTTTTATTCATGCTTTCACATAATTTTACAGCATATTGCTATACTATTTCAGAATCAGTATTTACATTCTTACATTCAAAATGCAATCCAATTCAAATCAGTAATATCTTTAAAAACTACAGTCCTTTTTTATCAGCTGTGCACCGTTATGGTGTAAATATAACCTATCTATGAATTACATCAAATGTAAAAGTCAGCCGAATTAGTGTTGATACTGCAAGGAGACGTATTGTGTGAAGAGAAATTGAGAAGTTTTTTAATTGTTGATATATTTATGATCCACGTCAAGTATTCAGTTTCGGCGGCATTTCTTCAGTTTTTCCATAGGTCTTCTCATCAGGGCTCTCTAAATAAAGAACTACGGCAGATCTGTAATATTTAATGCAGCCGAACCGTGTATTACAATGCCGTTATGTGATGACTTTCAAAGAGAAAAGCAAGAGCACTCGGAATTAAGTATTATTTTAGTCTTTTCAAATGTTTTCCGGATTTCATATAATATAAACACCAAATCCCAGCATGCATTGCGGCTAAAACATCCAATCAGCGTAGCTGAGAATCTTGGGTAATCGCTCGAAATGCCCACGTCTGTTTCCGGTTATTTTTATTTTTAAATTCAGTTCCTGACGAACGCCAAAAAAGACCGAGATTATGGAATTAAACCAATAAATAAAAGCAAGGATAATTGTATGTTATGTTGAGTAAATAACAGTGTGTTATTTTGAAAAGAATAACAAATTAGAAGGAAAAAAAGATTTTAAAAATACGAGGCTCTGACCCCCATTTTCCTCACAGACGTAAGGTGATCTTCGTCATAACTAGCAAACTAAACATCATGTACATGTACAGCACAAATAATCAGAAATAAAAACTCATTACTCGCATACAATGACATCAAAACGCATTTTAATGGCCAAATGAACCATAAAATAGGCATTTTTCCACCGAGAATAACACGAAGGACAGCCATTGTTGTTGATCACGTGGTCTGGGAGCTGTTGCAGTGTCCATAGTAACCACCTTAGCAACCATGAATGTCTACACATTCATGAAGTAATCTTCGTCATAACTAGCAAACTAAACATCATGTACATGTACTGCACAAATAATCAGAAATAAAAACTCATTACTCGTATAAAATGACATCAAAACGCATTTTAATGGCCAAATGAACCTTAAAATAGGCATTATGAAGGTCCATGGGACGCCCTGCCCGTAGAAGCCTGACGGTCAAGGGGTCCGCTGTCCGCAATGAAGGTCTATGGGACGCCCTTCCCGTAGAAACCTGACGGTCAAGGGGTCCGCTGTGTCCGCAATGAAGGTCTATGGGACGCCCTGCCCGTAGAAAATGACGGGAAAGGGGTACCCTGTACGTAATATAGCGACGGGGAGGGGCCCTGACCGTCCGTCAATATGTGACGGGATGGGAGTGAGAACGTGTTGCGCACACGCACACGCACACACACACTATGAAGGGCCGTGTAGGCCAACATTCAAACTCACCTCACACTACTGAAAATTAAGCCTCACACACACTCCTGAAATCCTCTCACATTCACTACTGAACACCTCACACACACACTACTGAAAACATCTGGCCTTGCACACACACTACTGAAATCCTCTCACATTCACTACTGAACACCTGACACACACACTACTGAAAACATCTGGCCTTTCACACACACTACTGAAATCCTCTCACATTCACTACTGAACACCTCACACACACACACTACTGAAAATTAAGCCTCACACACACACTACTGAAATCCTATCACATTCACTACTGAACACCTCACACACACAATACTGAAAATTAACCTCACACACACACTCCTGAAAAACATTTTACTGAAAGGTTCTCAGTAGGGAATGTGCATGTGTTTCACCTATGTGTGTGTGAGGGGATTCTTGCTGTAACGGAAGTCATTCTAATGTAACGGATGTCATTCTAATGTAACGGAAGTCAGTGGTCTCTTTGCTAGCCCCGTTAGCTTCATTAGCTCCAGGCTGCTACTCCGAAGTGTTTGTTGTGTTGATGCCTGGTGGAGTATTCTTCATTGAAATATCGCACTTATCGTATGGCTCTGCGGTTCAAACAGACCGTCCATGAATGCAGTTTATTCGGTAAGTGAAATTCAAGCACTTTATTTCTTACTTGTCTTTTTATTCAGCTAACAAGCGAGACGAAGCTACATCTGTGCTAACGATGCTATCCGTAGCATACAAGTTAAAACATAATGGAGAAGTGTAAACATTAAGAAGGATTATACTGTAAAACATAAGGCTTCTCGGTGAGGTTGGTAAAATAAGGTCATGCTTGTACATTAGTTAGTTTGCTAGTTAGGTAACTGTATGCATTGTTATTGTTAATTTAAAATAGCTATGCTCGACGATGGAGACAGCTAGCATCACATTCGTGTTGAAGAGCACTGTATGAGATTAACCTCACTATAAGATCTGTGTATCTGAAAAATATGAATCTCACATTTCCAGTTGGTTCCAGAAATAACGTTGACGTAGATATTGCAATATGGTTTGTTGAGCTGGAGTTGATTATTGAAGCTTACTGGTTAACGTTCATCATATTAAACGAACGAACCCAAACGTTGTTGTTTTTATTAATATTATTACCAATACTTACTTAGCATTTTATTATCATTACACTGGAGAAACCGACTTATTGTGGCAGCAGAACATGTAACTTAATGCCTGCATTTGAGGACGAAAAATAGCTCAGTCAATGCTTTAGGGACAAGGAAATGATTTGTTTAAATATTAGATATGACTTTATGTGTGCTTCTGTGACAATGAAGCTTATTCATTGCATTACATTGTTGAAGATGTTTGTCTTTTACCCTTACGTGTGTGTTACAAATGAATGTGAATATGGCATAGGACAAATATTTAAATTGACTGTCATGAAAAACGATTCTAAAATAAAAAGGACCACAACTATACAATAATACACAATCCAACTGATAAGATACAGTAAGGGCTTTGATATCCAGCACTTTCTTTAAGGATAACAAAAAGATTATCACATGACATTTGCATGTAAAAAAGTCTGTGACCAACACATTGTTACTTTACATATATATATATATTTTTTGTTTAAAGTTTCCAGGTGATGCAGACAGACCAGAGGATGCTGACCACGAGAGACAGACCTATTCCTAACATCAGTGAACTTCAGCATGGACTCAAAGGTACAAAGAATCGAGAAACGTTCTGGTTTAAATAGATAAAGTAACAACTATAATCAGCTTTCACATTTCAATGTATTTAAGGCAATTATTATTTTACATTGTGAGAATTGCTACCATTTGTCTCTACATATTGTCTGTAAAAGACGTGGTAAAAGTGGTTCTTGCAGTGAGACAACCGAGCAGTTGAATATTATTTAATAAGATATTTTAATGTTGATTAACTGCAGACTGTTCATTCATAATCTGATTATCTTTGTAGTACAAAGTGATGAATTAAAAAAACACATTAACATTTAAAAAATACATTATTTCTACAGCCGCTAAATAAACAAACGTTTCATAAATAACACACTTGCTCTGCAATAATGTCATATGTTTGTCATTTCTGTTAGGAAAGGACATACCTGAAGGACACAACTGCCTCACCGTTTTCTCAGAGGGGCAAGAAGAAAATGAAAAGCTGATTTCAGATTAAAGACCAATACAGGACATTCACTAAGAAACTACACTTTTATTGTGAACACAAAGTCAAACAGGACCATCATTTGTTTGTGGCAGCTGAGCCCAGTATGGGCTCACAGATGCAGTTAGGTGGTTTCTTCATCAGACCTGGTCCTCCTCCATCAGGCCACGTCCTCATCCCAGAGAAAGACCTCTCCACCTTCTCCAGCCAAACCCACAGACAGGACATCCGTCACGCTGAGGTTTCTCCCAAAGTCTCTGCACGCTGTCTCAATTGATCCACACTGTGAATATGAGGGGGAAATGTGTGCCATAAATGCTTTAGACTAGGGATGCCAGCGATTATTCGCTACAGTCTCCATAATCGAATATTATTTTTAAAAATCGATTTTATTTATATATATATATATATATATATATATATATATATATATATATATATATATATATATATATATATTTTTTTTTTGGCTTAGTTTCAACCAAAATATATATAAATATATATGCTAATAATAGTATTAATAATTGTAAATGGTCATTGGTCACAACACCAGTTTGTTTTACTGTAAACTTGGAGGAAGCCTGCGTGCAGAGCAGACTGCTGCTGCAGCACGCTACACACCGCCCCCGCCCCCACCCCCCCTCTCCCTCACACGTGCGACTAAAGATGAACAAAGCGGCAGGTAAAAAGAGTTCCTCCTCGTGGAACTACTTCGAACTTACAAGTCCAAAGGAAGTTAAATGCAAGCTCTGCGAAAAGACGTTGGTCTATCACAGCTCAACCTCAACAATGCTTTCGCATTTGAGTGTGAAGCACGCCAAAGAGGTTACAGAGAAAGACACAGCACAGCCAGCCATTACCAACTTCACTTCTGCTGCGATTATTATTCGCCAGGGCTGCCGAATAATCGATTTTGATCATGGTCAGTTTCTGGCAACCCTACTTTAGACAATAAGAAATATGAAGTTAACTGTAAGGAATGGCTCATTCTTTTTTAAATAGACACAACTATTACTGTATTTCAATATCTCATGTCTGAAAGTTTAATTTAAAAGAAGAAGAGGCCCCAAAAATAAAGATTGGTATATCAATAAATGTAGTTGATTTTGTCTTTTTAATTGTTTAAAGTAGATAGAACTGGTACTTAAGAGTTTGAATACAGTTTGGTTGCGGAGGAGGCACACAGGTAAGAGCATATAGCTACCATCACATGTAACTAAGCTTGACTTGAATTTATTAAAAGTATAATTAAGTAACAACAACAAATCAATAACAAATTGTGCAAAAATGTGAATCTTTGCTGGGTCCACTGTTGAATTTACCACATATTGTATGTTTTAGAAACCTTAAGGCATTTATAGATTTCTATGCAAGTAATATCCCAAAACTCAATAAATACCGTAGATTATTATTGAAAGTTATGCTGAATAGTTTCATGTTCACTTACCTTAAGCAACGTAAAACGTGCAGACCGGGGAGAATACAAATACTTGTATTTCTCTTTTTTGGTTTGCAAGGGTGTCACCTTCCGCGGAGCCCATTTTCTGTAGTATTATCCTAACAAAGAGAAAACAAGAGGGAACAACCCTTATTTAGGTTTTTCAAAAAGTGACAATATCAGCTTGCATTCATCCGACAAAAATAAGACACAGGGTATTGTCTAATTGCTGGTTGTCTTGTGTTTTTATGGGATTTGGATAACGGATTTATTCTATAAAATATTTTGAATGGTTTTCACTTAATACTGTTATAAAGTCGGCTGCGGACAGCCGGGCTGTAGTAAATAGTGCAGCAGATCTACACAGCTAGCTCGCTAGTTAGCATTATTAACGTCAGCTATTTATGTACATTTTCAAGTTCTGCTTGAAAGCAAGTTCCTGCAAACTGTTCAAACAAACGCTTCAACTTGTACCATTTATAATCTGTATGAATATGGATCTTAAATCGGCGTGACGTTGAAGCAGTTGCAGTTCCTTTAAGCATAACGTTAGCATTTTGCTTCTGGCAACTAGATTTATGATTTGAAAATTATAAAAGTAGGGTAGACCTGTGGATATTATCCGGCTGAACAAAACGTGACCCGTCTCTTAAATGTGTCTCAACCACAGACCTTATTTCCAGCTAGTTTCAAACCATATTGCAATATCTACGTCAACGTTATTTCTGGAACCAACTGGAAATGTGAGATTCATATTTTTCAGATACACAGATCTTATAGTGAGGTTAATCTCATACAGTACTCTGCTCTTCAACACTAATGTGACGCTAGCTGTCTGCATCGTCGAGCATAGCTATTTTAAATTAACAATGCATACAGTTACCTAACTAGCAAGCTAACTAATGTACAAGCATGACCTTATTTTACCAACCTCACCGAGAAGCCTTATGTTTTACAGTATAATCCTTCTTAATGTTTTACACTTCTCCATTATGTTTTAACTTGTATGCTACGGATAGCATCGTTAGCACAGATGTAGCTTCGTCTCGCTTGTTAGCTGAATAAAAAGACAAGTAAGAAATAAAGTGCTTGAATTTCACTTACCGAATAAACTGCATTCATGGACGGTCTGTTTGAACCGCAGAGCCATACGATAAGTGCGATATTTCAATGAAGAATACTCCACCAGGCATCAACACAACAAACACTTCGGAGTAGCAGCCTGGAGCTAATGAAGCTAACGGGACTAGCAAAGAGACCACTGACTTCCGTTACATTAGAATGACATCCGTTACATTAGAATGACTTCCGTTACAGCAAGAATCCCCTCACACACACATAGGTGAAACACATGCACATTCCCTACTGAGAACCTTTCAGTAACATGTTTTTCAGGAGTGTGTGTGTGAGGTTAATTTTCAGTATTGTGTGTGTGAGTAGTGAATGTGAGAGGATTTCAGTAGTGTGTGTGTGAAGCTTAATTTTCAGTAGTGCGTGTGTGAGGTGTTCAGTAGTGAATGTGAGAGGATTTCAGTAGTGTGTGTGCAAGGCAAGATGTTTTCAGTAGTGTGTGTGTGAGGTGTTCAGTAGTGAATGTGAGAGGATTTCAGTAGTGTGTGTGCAAGGCCAGATGTTTTCAGTAGTGTGTGTGTGAGGTGTTCAGTAGTGAATGTGAGAGGATTTCAGTAGTGTGTGTGCAAGGCAAGATGTTTTCAGTAGTGTGTGTGTGAGGTGTTCAGTAGTGAATGTGAGAGGATTTCAGTAGTGTGTGTGCAAGGCCAGATGTTTTCAGTAGTGTGTGTGAGGTGTTCAGTAGTGAATGTGAGAGGATTTCAGTAGTGTGTGTGCAAGGCCAGATGTTTTCAGTAGTGTGTGTGTGAGGTGTTCAGTAGTGAATGTGAGAGGATTTCAGTAGTGTGTGTGCAAGACCAGATGTTTTCAGTAGTGTGTGTGTGAGGTGTTCAGTAGTGAATGTGAGAGGATTTCAGTAGTGTGTGTGCAAGGCCAGATGTTTTCAGTAGTGTGTGTGTGTGTGTGTGTGTGTGTGTGTGTGTGTGTGTGTGTGTGTGTGTGTGTGTGTGTGTGTGTGTGTGTGTGTGTGTGTGTGTGTGTGTGTGTGTGTGTGTGTGTGTGTGTGTGTGTGTGTGTGTGTGTGTGTGTGAGGTGTTCAGTAGTGAATTTGAGAGGGTTTCAGTAGTGTGTGTGCAAGACCAGATGTTTTCAGTAGTGTGTGTGTGAGGTGTTCAGTAGTGTATGTGAGAGGATTTCAGTAGTGTGTGTGCAAGGCCAGATGTTTTCAGTAGTGTGTGTGAGGCTTAATTTTCAGTAGTGTGTGTGTGAAGTGTTCAGTAGTGAATGTGAGAGGATTTCAATAGTGTGTGTGTGGCTTAATTTTCAGTAGTGTGTGTGTGAGGTGTTCAGTAGTGAATGTGAGAGTATTTCAGTAGTGTGTGTGCAAGGCCAGATGTGTTCAGTAGTGTGTGTGTGTGTGTGTGTGTGTGTGTGTGTGTGTGTGTGTGTGTGTGTGTGTGTGTGTGGTGTTCAGTAGTGAACGTGAGAGTATTTCAGTAGTGTGTGTGTGCAAGGTAGGGGTGTTGAAAATAATCGTTTCTACGATGCATTGCGATGCGGACGTGGACGATTCGGTCTCGATGCAGTGACGGAAGATAATCGGTTATAGAGTAGTAACGTTGCTTCCTGATTTTCCGGCCGCGGCTTTACTATAACGTTTTTTCTGTCACTTTAATATCAAATCGGTCGGTGACACAGAGATCAGGGAACAGAAGTGACAGCGGCACAGCAACACGGAGCAGTCTGCTTTATCCACCAACACAAGAACACCAGTCCAGAACCGACAACAGCAGGACCCGCTCTGAATCACTCCGTGTCGCTGCGGCTCAGAGACACAGGGAGGGATTTATGTTTTTCAAAAATAATCGCGTTACAATCATGTCAGGTTTTTGGTGGATTTAATTAAGTCTTGGATTGCAAAGTATGAATGTCCTCTAGCAATTTGCAGACGATATATACGTGTGTAAAGTTTGTGAAGGCAGGAGGAAAAAAGCTTCCGCGATCACCGTCTCCTCTCCGTTACTCCAAGCCCCGCCCCCTCTCTGAAAATAATGAGTGACAGGCTGATAGTGACCCGATAGAAACGTTGTTATTCACTTAATCACTGAGATATAATGAAGCTAATTTAATCTCATACATTCATGGGATTTATGTAACAGTAAGACAGAGAATGTAAGTGTGCACCCACATGCAGTATTTTTGTTTGTATATGCTGTTGTAAATACTCCTGTTGTCTGCTGTGTTCAGACTCAAGTCCTGTGTGTGATGCCACATTCAGGACATTGAGAATGGAACAACTTCACACACGGAGGCTAGACCTATACAATTCATTTATTTTGGTTTATAAATTAATGTCAAGACATTTATGTAATTGATTTATGAAGCACTTTCTAAATAATAAAAAGAGAGTTCATATGTATTTACTGCATGTATGCATTGATGAAAAATAAGCCATGTGCAGTAATATAGAAAATTGAGGATGCAACGCATTGGTATGAATCGTGATGCACCGTGATATCGAACCGAATCGTTGACAGGATAATCGTAATCGAATCGTGAGACCAGTGAAGATGCACAGCCCTAGTGCAAGGCCAGATGTTCACACACACACACACACACACACACGTTTTATGATTTCAGAGCCCCACTCTCCATTGTTGTTAATGTTGAAAATAAAACTCTAGTTTTCATAACCAATGATTGTGGTAAATGCGGAAACTGGGGTTATTCATCAGGATTTCGTAGGACTTAACTTGCTTGACTCCCCCAGTAACTTGAGACTTGCACATGTATGACTTACAACCTCTGGTATACAGGAGACAGAGGGAGACGGCATCCTGTCACTGCGAGTCTCAGTATGCTCCGTTCGTCTTGCGTTTTGGTTTTTTTGTCTAATTATTGTCTAAACCTTGTTGTGTCTGTATGAAACGTCATCTTGGGAGACCATGCTTTTAAACCTGTGGATTACATTTGCCTTCTGCAGACCATGTCTGGCCATACAACTTTCCAAGACACACCTTTGACAGAGTGACAGCACGAACAGGTGTGGTGAGGAGCCCCGGCCTCTACGCTGCTACAGCCACGAGGCTATGCTAGAGCTTCAATGCGATCGGCCTCCTACGAATACACCAAGCCATCTGTGCTCTTCGTTATTGGATGACATCCCTCGGGAGCCGCGTAGAAACACCAGGAAAAAGAGACGAGGAAGGAGACGAGGTGTTCAGAATCGCCTACGGCGGAGATTCAGCCGGCCACCACTTCCATCCATCAAACTCTTCATGAGACAGCAATCACTAGGGGGACCCAAGATGGCGCCTGTGTCGACATGCTGCTCCCTCAGCTCTGCCTTTAGCTATCCTGCTTTTGTTCTATGCATGTCAAAATGTCTCTGCTCTTCTATGATCGCAAAGCTCTCCTCCACCTCAGACCCTCACTGGAGTTTATACTGCTGCCCAAACCTACATCTGCCAACCGTAAATCGCCTCCCCCCCTCTACTGTCGGATATTCCCACCTACCTGCGCCGGTTGCCCTGCATCCTGCCTCACCGAAAGCGTTTTAGACGACGGGGAAAGCGTGGTGGTGCGCTTGTCCATCAAAAAGCATACCTGACGGCTTCTTCTGTTACTTATCCACGCATCAGATGTCATGGCCCTCCCGCTGCACGCCATCTGACGGTACGTCCACACAGCGGCTTTGGAAAAAGCTTGCCAGCGGGCGTGTCTGAATCTCCCGCCCCTGACACACAAGCAGCGGTTTGATTGGCTAGAGCTTGTACTGGCATATGATTTGATTGACTGACGCTTCCACCGAAAGCTTCAGAAGATTCAAAAGTTGAACATTGCTCAACTTTTGAATCCTGAGATGCCTGGAAATCTCCGCTTTGCCTCCCACAATGCAGTCCGGCGAAAAGTGAGGCAAAATGACTTCACCCCATTCAAAGTGAATGGGCAGAAGCGTTGGAAGATTTTGTTAATGCTGCTGTGTGGACGTGCCGTGAGGGATTGGTGGATTCGCCCTGTCTTTCCGGAGTTGTGGCCTCTGCAGTCTAACAAGTCCTGCCTTGTTAGACCGTCTTGAAAACTGGGTGGGAGTTTCAGCAACAGTTCTAAACTGGTTTAGCTCCGACTTGAAGGACAGAACAAACGTTGTCTCAATTGGCAATTACAAATCAGCCCTGATAAATATGTCATGCGGGGTTCCTCAAGGCTCCATCTAGCACCTTTGCTTTTTAATATTTATATGCTACCTCTGAAAACTGAGATCATTGTTTTTGGAGCAAAGAAGGACCGATTAAAATTAATCACAGAGCTTCAGTCGGCAGACTACAAAGTAACTCCCAAAGCAAGAAATCTAGGTGTAGTGATGGACTCAGACCTAGATTTTAACAGTCACATTACAACAGTTATTAGGTCTGCATACTACCACCTGAAGAATATATCAAGGATTAAAAAAACTAATGTCGCAACAGGATTTAGAAAAACTTGTCCATGCTTTTATTTTCAGTAGACTCGACCACTGCAATAGTGTATTCACAGGGCTCACTAAAAAATCCATCAGAAAGCTGCAGCTGATTCAGAACGCTGCTGTTCGAGTACTCACTGACACTAGAAAAGTGGATCACATCACTCCGGTTCTGAGATCATTACACTGGCTTCCAGTCTGCCAAAGAATTGATTTTAAAATACTACTGCTAGTTTTTAAATCACTAAATGGCTTAGGACCGAGGTATATAGACGACCTCCTCCATCATTATGAAGCATCCAGGAGTCTCAGGTCTTCTTGGTCGGGTCTGCTCTCTGTTCCGAGAATAACCACTAAACATGGAAAAGCAGCTTTTAGTTATTATGCCCCAACAATTTGGAACAAACTGCCTAAATCGTGCACGTCTGCCGAAACAGTTCTCGAAATCCCGAATAAAAACGCACCTATTTGCCGCTGCTTTTAATTGAGCTGCCCATACTCACACTACAGTATGCCTTTTCAGTCATGTATTCTGTACCTGCTGTGTTTATTTATTTAATTTATTTCATTACCTTTGCTTATTATGCCTGTTTTTAAATGCATTTTTAATAATGTATTTATGCTGCATTTGTTCTTAAATGTCGTTTGCTTTTAATCTGCAAAGCACATTGAATCACCACGTGCTGAAAAGTGCTACATAAATAAAATTGCCTTGCCTATGTTGATGTTACACATGGAGCTGCTGTGATGCAAGTCACATTTCAGACTTGATCTGACAATTAAAGAATCGTACCGTATACAACAACGTTCTAACCTCTATCTAACCATATTGTGCATTCATATTGTATATTTCAAAACAGGTTGTGATCTTTCATTTGGGGATAACAGTGTAGGGGTCGACCGATAATCGGACCCTCCCGCATTTGACCGATTATCGGTATCTGCCTTTTTTTTTTTTTTAAATCAAATTGCCGATAACACTTTGGCTCTGATGCGGCCGTTTCTCTGGCTGCAGTCACCACTCTTGCGGCTTTCACACCAGCGCTTTTCCCGTTCTAGCTCTGAGCTAGAGCTTTTCTGGTTCAGCTCCGGTTTCCCTTTTCTGCTCCCGCTTTGTTCACACCACCCAGAGCCCGACTGGTGCTGCAGCTGCTGCGTCACCGTTTACATCGCTGATTTGCTCCCCAACGCAGGGCTCGGAATTACCTTTTTTCCTCAGTGTCCCACAACTGTCCAGAATTCTACTTTGTATTGTCCCGGATATAACCAGCAGTGTCCCAAATTTAAATTTGTATCGTCGCCCCCCCAATTGTGCAGAATACATATAATTTGATCATCACTTAATCATCACACCATAGACTCTGGTCCACCATGTAAGTTTAAAATACTTATTCTTTTAAACATATGAATATTAGTCTGATCTGTTGCCTCTCCTAGAGTAGAAGGGAAGAGAGTTGTTTTAAGACATGTTTTTGTATTGTTTCTCAATATCCAGACTAATTTATCATTGTCATGTCAACATTGAAGAATTCTGATTTGTATTTTTCAATTCAATATGGTATGGCTGTATGGTCTCTGTGTTTTATGATCGGAACCCTCTATCTGGCAATAAAAGTGGTATGAATGATAATAAAAAAACAGAAGTTCCATAATACAGTTTAATAAATGTATCTGTTTTCAGTTCTAATTACAAGTTATCCTCACAAGTCGTCAGTAGTACTATAGGAATATAAATTGATCTTCTATCTTCATTCATGAATGTCAATCATCTTGCTCTCACTCACTCACACCCACCCCCCCTGAGGAACAAAAACAACTGGAACATTACTCTCTCTTAACATGACACATTATTCTCATACCAGTGTTGTAGTCAAGTCACCAATTCACGAGTCCAAGTCACCCTCGAGTCACCACTCTTCGAGTCCGAGTCCAAGTCCGAGTCACCAAGGGAGAGTCGTAGTCGAGTCCGAGTCCAAGTCCGAGTCACCCAAGGAGTGTCCAAGTCGAGTCCGAGTCATCATTACCTGTGTTCGAGTCCGAGTCCAATTCCGAGTCACAAGTCTTCATGTATTAATCTTCGTGGATATATGTTTTGAAATGTAGCTGCTCCTCTACATTGCTGTTATCCTGTCTATTGAACTGCTGTGAAGCGAGTTTGGCTACAATTCTTGTAATAGGTGCTATACAAATATAAAGCTTATTTCTAATATTAATATTATTATTATATATAAATAAACTATATTTAAAATGAGTTACCTTTTAGAGAAGTGATTATATTTGTATGCCAATATTTTCCTATGGTAAAGTTTTCGTTTTGCACTTTTATTTTGATAGTAATAAGATTGGGACTCTTATTTTGAAGGAACTTTTACGGGTTAAATCAGTTTACCGATAAAGATTTAGCCCCAGAAAGCACATGGCTACTTAGCATGCAAAATGACGTCATTCTGCATGTTAAGTATGTGCTTTCGTGTTATCGGCTGAATCTTTATTTATTGATTAGATCACGTTACTCTGATGATAGTGTTCAAGACAACCTATATGTCTGAACTCGATCCTTAGAGTAATGTGTTACGGAGCCTTCTCTTCTATATTGTTTCCACATAACGAGCATTTTGCTCTTTTCCAATGTGGAAGCAGAATGTGTGAAAGCATACAGCACGATGCGGGGTGTGTCTGTAGACATCTCTAGACTGGAACAGCGGGGCCCAGTACGTGAACTCGCCATACAGGATAGAGGACATCAGACTCCAGAGAAAATGTGCTCGAGTCCGAGTCCAAGTCGGAGCGTCAATGTACGAGTCGAGTGCGAGTCATCGTGGGGGGGGGGATTCACGAGTCCGAGTCCAAGTCATCCTGTGCGAGAATTCACGAGTCCAAGTCCGAGTCGCGTCAATCAGTGCGCGAGTCCGAGTCGAGTCACGAAAATCGGCACTCAAGTCCGACTCGACTCGAGTACTCCATCTCTGTCTCATACCAGAGTTGATTGACAAACTAAAATTACCTTGCGACCCCCTTTCTAATCGTCACCCAATCAGACTGACGTTCTTGACCAAAAAAAAGTAAAACACTAAAAAAAGATGAAAAGCTAAATGATTAGCTAAATACCTTACGTTTTTGCAGCTAAAGATTCTAGCCTGGTCACTGACTGGCTGACAAAGAAAATACAAAAATGATAGGCTACACCTCTTATTCTGATCAACTGTATTTCACATCATTTTCACAAACTTCAAAAGAACATGACACCGCATTTTAGGACGTTTGTATGCATTATAAGGCACACTTCAGTTGCTAGCGTTAGTTAGCGCTAGCTAACATTGGCACTTAAAGGGAAATGGAAACACTTTTCAAACTGCTTTCCACGCGACAATATTCCCATTAGGAAATGTATTTATCTAGTCTATTTCCAATGTAAACGATCGAGATACGCAAATTTACTTTTTGAAATACGTGCCTAATGACCATGGGCGCTTCCATTGCTCCGGGACTTTTCCAGTGACGTCACTGACTGTGTACGGCTTCCTGGGCCAACGCTCAATAACAAACAACATGGCGTGCAATGCACCAGTAGTTTACATTACAAGAAAACGGTCGTCGTCAGGAGTTTATTGTATTGCCCCAGGCTGCACAAATGGATTTTATACGAAGAAGGAAGAAGTACATTTCCATAGGCTGCCACTAAAGGATGAGAAGCTGCTCAAAGTCCAGTCTGGATGCCTGGTTCAATACAAAACATCGGATTTGAAGCCAGGATCTGTTCCCACAATATTCGATTTCTCAACGTATGCAGTCGGGAACACCGACCGTCCCAGCACGTCGGCCGCGCAAGACAATGACAGTGTCAACAAACGTGAAGTTCGAGCCACCAAACGAGTTGCTTCAGCTGCCGAGAGAGAGGTAAATATTGCAGCACTACCAGATTACTAGCTCACACATGTATTTACTGACACAGTGTGACCTTATTAATTAACACAATCGCGTCCAAACTAAATGGTAGCTATTATTATGACGTACAATAGAGAATTGGGGGTGTTCTATAGCTCAACTAATTAAACTGGCATACACACGCTCATCTGTCGAAAACAGCCCTAAAAAGGCTAGTATTGCTGGACTAGGTGTTCAATGGATGGTATTGCAGGACCCAGAGCGCACGGAGCACAGAGCAGACAGCAGATAACGGAATTGCAGTTGTATTGCTTATAGATTATCAGAACATTTCAAAGGGGACACAGCCCCATTGTATATTAACCTATGGATTAACTACATCATCGTTTTTATCGTTGTAATGCCATTGAAGACCAGTTTAGACCAGACAAAGAGGAAGGTAAGCTATGTTAGCCTGGCGTATGTTAGTACCTAGTGCCACTTGTTTTGATGTACGTTTTTGTTGATAACCTCGCGAGTTTGTATCTTTCAGTGTTGAGGTGGGCACCGTTAAATTCTGTGTCTCCTTGCGATCATAAACGATGTGTTGGATGTGCGGCTAGGATAAGTAATAAGGGAGCTAGGAGTGATTTTCGGTGCAGTAATAGGTTGGCATTTTTCGCTCGGGGCTAATTCACTGTTAGCATTGTGTTTTTTTAATTTTTTTATTCCGGATCGTATGCCACTCTATTCGACCGAATCGGTTCATAAGCATAGGCCATGGGATGCCTGGTAACTGTAGATGCTTCCACATCAATGTCATCTCCCGACGAATAGTCAAATTCATCGTTCAAAACGTCGATCTCATTGCAAAATTCCTCCATCGCTGCCATATCTGCTACGTTGTGTATGGATACCCGGAGCAAAGGCCCATCCAGTCACGTCACCATTTAGGACTCCCCTAATGGCGGCGGCCTGGTCCCGGAATTCCCCACCCGGCCGGCGGATAATTAATTTTCTTTTGGCGAGTAATATCATATACAATAAATATTACGATCAATATCCATTGTAAAATGAATAAACTACCGGAATATTATAACTGTAATTGGTGTTTCCTTTCCCCTTTAAGACAACTAATTTACCACAGTGGAAGACGATGCATCATGACCAGGACTTGGGATGTTTTCGTTTCGGGAGTCGGCAGAATTGGGGCTTGCAACAGGGGGCTGTTTATTCAACCACCTCAGCATTTCTTTCTTCTGTTTTTAACTGTCGTGATCGTTGCATTAGCGCGAGGTCAGCAGCAGAGTGGATGACGTAGAATGCATTCTATGATTTGACAGCCCAATGACTTTGCAAATAACACCCATTTTGAAGTTTACTTTTAATTTTTTTTTCCCAGTCCCGAAATAGTCCCAGACAAAATAGATTTGTGTCCCAGTAGGAATTTTTATGGTCCCCGGGACATCGGGACATCGTTAATTGCGAGCCCTGACTATCTGATAGGCTATTACTGAAGTGTCAATCAACACTGAAGATTTTCAGGGCGGGAGCCAGCCAGAGAGGCGGGACCTTCTCAAATTACAGGCAGGTGCGAAAGAACGCAGACACAGATTGAAGCAAGCAGCAGCACTGAGCGGCAGAGCCATACATGTGTTTCGAAGGTAAGTCAGTTGAAAGCCGAAGTTCAATAAACATCCCAATCCCCTCAGCTGAAGTTGCAAAAACATCACGATCTTATGATCCAATTCTATCAGTTTCCCAGTTACACAGGGACGCGGGAAGTCAGTCAGAGTTGGGGGTGTGTGCAGTGTCTTGCAGTGGAGTAACTGTGGTGCGGAGGGGGGGGGGGGGGCTGCGAGTGGAGCCTCGCAGTTTTTCAGGTTGATATGTGAAGCTCATTAGCTAGCCAACATGTATCCAGCAAATGTTTAGCAAAATATTAGAAGTGAGGCTACTAGACTGACGGTCTACTATAATAGCCTCACTTAATATTTTGCAAAACATTAGCTAGCATAGTGTTTTGCAGTTGCTAGCAGCTTATTGGGATGTTATGCTAGATAGACAGGCATTGTTTTGATATAATAAATTAAGCATTATTGTTAGTTAAGCATGTCAACAATAATAAAACTGTGGGTTTTCTCCGGAAATTTTTCCTTGTACGATGTGAGGGTCTAAGGACAGAGGGTGTCGTATTGCCATACTGATATTCTGTACAAACTGTGAAGACCACTGAGACAAATGTAACATTTGTGATATTGGGCTATATAAATAAACATTGATTGATGTCAGCCTGCAGCCCCACTTTGAACTCTCTGTCTCTCTCTAACTCATTGCAGATGGCTGCACTAAAGAAAAGGGCACAGAGAGGAAACCAGTTGTAAGATGTTTAAAAGTTCATTAAACATAATATATGCTTAAATGCATTTCAAAGAAGTTGTGTTGGAGTTTGTGTTATTCCACCTTTTGACACCAAGATTATCTGATTTTACTGCAAATGTATATCGGTTATCGGTCTCCTTGATTACTAATAATCGGTATCGGCCTTGAAAAAGCCATATCGGTCGATCCCTATAACAGTGTTAGGCATTTGTGAGGTGCAACAACATGAACCTTTCTGTTGGTCGCTTGTTAGCAGACCCTCCACGCGATAGCAGAGCGAACAGGTACAGCAAGCGAGGGATCATTGTCCACTAGTAAATCGATTGCAGATGGCGTCGTGCTCGCGGACGGATACAAACAAAATAATAATGAATGGGTCGCGAAATATACTTTGGTGGCCGTTAAACCTGGGCGGCCCAAGTAAAGTCTATGTGAGGGAAACCCTGGACTTGAATTTTGAATTGAGCCTTCCCTTATAGATACTATCTCTTTACGTATTAGTGATGGGAATTCCGGCTCTTTTTAGTGAGTCGGATCATTTGGCTCGGCTCACTAAGAAGAGCCGGCTCTTTCGGCTCCCAAACGGCTCTTCATGTTACCACAGTTTACCAGAGCCTCAGTTTCGCCGCTGCGAGGCTCCGGTGCTCGCAGTTCACGCGAGTGCTCCAGCACCCCCAAGGCTCGCCGGCAGAACACTTTCCGTCACAGGAACACGCTTTGCTGGAGGAGAAAAGAATCCCACCAGACTGCTTTGCCCCTCCAACAGAGGGATGTCCTCGTCCTTTTTCCTTTTCGTCATTTCAAGCGATAAAAACTCTTTTGGATGCCCTTGGCTCGAGTTCAGGGCGTTCCGAGCTGAATAAGGGCCTCAAATGAAGGCAAGACGCCCGCCTGGCGGAAACGCTGGAATTAGGAATATATTGTGATGAAGTGCACACTGACCTGAGCTCCAGGGGTCTTTTTGTTCTCGTCCATGCTGCTCTCAGTGCTCCTTCTCCGGCTGGGTCTCTGAAATAAATCAACAAAACTAGAGCTGACACAAAACAAGACAACTCAATACAACCGACAGACACAACAAAACTAATCCACAGCTACTTCGTAGGTTCATAGCAGAGGTGAGACGTAACTAAGTACATGTACTCAAGTACTATTAGTATTTAGAGGTACTTTTACTTTACTTGAGTATTTCCATGTAATGCTACTTTGTCTGCGACAATAGGAGACAGTAATAAAGCTGCTTCACTGAAGAGGAGAAACTCACAGCTCCAGGACTCAGTCAGTCAGGAGAAGACTAGAAACAACAAGTCAATCAACTGAGGATTCATCCTGTAACATAAAGGAGTTACCTAACAGAAACCAGTATGCTAACGGTAATAAAGAAGAGTTACCGTACTAAAACAATATGCTGAAGGTAGAAAGGGAGCGTTTACTCAAACTAAACGATATAATAATGTTAGAGAAAGTAATTAAGGTATTTCCTCCACCTGAATGAGAATAAAACACACACACACACACCTGGGGCTGCGTTCATAGAGCTGGTCGATAGCTTTTAGACTGCAGCTGTAAGACTGTAGCTGTTCGACGATAGTTTTTAGATTTCAGCTGTTCGCCGATGGCTTTTAGCCTTTATTTAAAGATCATTTGAGACTATTTTTGGCGCACATGTTAAAGTTTTTTTGTGAGTTTCTTTCTTCCAAGATTGCAGCTGTTGTGTTAAATAAGATAACTTCTGATTCGTGATTAACTGTAAGCTAAGAGGTGTAAATACACTTAATGAAACCTCTGCAGATGTTTAATCCACTCACCTCTTCTTCTTCCGGTTGTTGGCGGATTGCAAAGAACTTTTCCTAGTGCACCCTCACTATTGCGGTAAGCGTGTTGTGAGTTCCGGGCTATAACGGTAGCTACTTTAGCTTGATAGCTAGCTATGGCTCCTTCCCCACCCTCGGGTGCTATTTCCTGCTCTCTGTCTTATGTTTGGTCACCTCCCTTCCTCCTTTACTGGTACCGATAGGCCTACATGTGCTAAATGTAGTACAGTTGCTAGGTTGGAGCATGGATGTATAATAAGAACGGTTGGAGGCGGGAATCATAGCCATAGTACGCTTACTAATGACGTCACGCATTGTCAGTACGGCAAGCCAAGAGGACAATTTACACGGCCAAATTCCGCAAAGAAAAAAATAATATAATATAATGGAACTGTGTCCGGAAAGTGAAGTGTTAATTAAGTAATGTTATTGAAGAACTGAAATGTATAAAATGTAAAGTTAATATGTAGCATATCCCTCCGAAATATGGTCGTAGACTTTACTGATGATTTAGAATGTATTGAAACTCCAGACTCAACGTAAGAGCTTGTGCCCCTTCGGGGGGTGTCTGAGGATTTTAAATGTGACAACTGAATTGGGCAGTTGAAGTTACAATTTAGGGTAATAAATGTAAAACTGTGAATTGAGGTGTCATATTAGAAAAGGACCACAGCATGATATGTTTTTTATGATTGTCATGTTGTAACGAGAGAAGGTAAACACCCTGTACAAGTGTGGACCAATTTTTCTTGAAATAAACTGATCCCACCCTTTGGATTGGGAGAACTCAAAAGAAATATGCACTCTCCTCTCCTGCGTAAGTAAGATTGCACAACTGCCACACTCACACTTAGGTAGGGCCACATCTCATTACTGATATCAAAAATCCATCGGGATCGTTTAAACAGATGTAACGGTTCGTCTGAATTGAAACAGCAGTTAATTGAACCTGGTTCTTCAGGAGTTAGTAGAAGTGACATGTTGCTGAAGTTGGTGGATCTGAGCCAAGCAGTAAACTTACAGGGACTCAATAGCTTCTGTTAGGTCAATTAGTAGGTCTGAGTAATTTGCCGGAATAAGTTAACAAGCCTCCCGACTTTTTTTAACGATGTTGTATTTTAGTGTTGCCTCTGTGTTTGGTGTCCTGTCTGTCTGTAACTTTGTGTGGTAATGTTCTTAAGATAACATCTTAAGATAACAGAGGATGTGCCACTAATCAGTTTTAGTGCTGACATAGCAGGTCCTTTTCCGACCCGCACTCCCAGTGGGAACAAGTATTTCCTTTTGATTTGTGATAATGGAGGAAGTCATAAACATGTATATCCTCTGACCAGAGCAACATGGAATACAGTGTCTGTATCGTGTATGTGTGGCAAGAAAGGGGCGAAGTCCAGAAAAAGGTGACCTTAAAGCTAAATTATAAGGTTTGGATGTAGTGTCCTCAATCTCTGGAAACGTAGTTTCACTCTGGAAAAGAGGGCCTGTTCACCAGCCAACTGAGTTTAGAATCCAGATAGGAATATGGCTGCAGCCTACCCAATCCACTAATGATGCTATCAGTCTCACATCACATGTTTTGCGCACACACCGTGGCAGTTTACGTGCTTTCTTCCACAGGAGAGGAGGGCTTTTAGTGGGATCTTCTCGCAAGTATTTCGAATTTGTCTTGATAAATTGTGTACCAAGGGATATTTTATAGAGCAAAAGAGGGATTTTAAATCTTAGTAACAAGCAATATCTCAATTGCAAAGGATTTAGTCGTAGAACTGTTAGAATCCTTAGTGCATTATGCAAAGAAAGAAGCAAGACAAAACTCTGTCTATTAGCATAGGGTTCATTAGACCTTGAATGGGGAATACCTCAAAATCAAAGAGGAAATGGCAAAAACAACCTTTATATTATTTTATCATTGTTTTTATTTACATTATTATTTTTCTCTTCACATATTCTTAATTTGTATATGCCTGGGATCGCTTAAACAGATTTAGCGGGTCGTCTGAATTGAAACAGTAGTTAATTGAACCTGGTTCTTCAGGAGTTAGTAGAGGTGAGATCTTGCTGAAGTTGGTGGATCTGAGCCAAGCAGTACACTTACAGGGACTCAATAGCTTCTGTTAGGTCAATTAGTAGGTCTGAGTAATTTGCCGGAATAAATTAACAGGCCTCTCAACTCTGACAACTCATATGATTTTGATGTTAAATAATATTGGACTGACTGCACTCCCTTGGGAATACCATTTTCTATTTCTAAATAATTGGAAATATCTGCTCTAACCTTTACTCTAAATGTCCTGTCTGTTAAAAAGGCCCTACCCAATTGTACATTCTCCCTCCAATACCCACTCTACTCAATTTGATCAGTAACCCATCCCTCCACATAGAGTCATACGCCTTTTCAATGTCCAAGTACACTATTGCCATTATCTCTTTTATTTTCAATGTTTTTCCCACATCGTTACTCACTCTTACTAATTCCACATCCAGAGCTGACCTATTATCCTGTCTCTTCTCCTTCACGTTTTCATTCTCTGCTAGTAACTGCTGTTTTTGCTGCCTATGAATATCACTGAGATGCTCCCCACTATGTACTGCTGCAAGTGTCCTTCCTAACATATCTGCCTTCTCTTTATCCGTCACTGCCAGCCTCTCCCCATCAACCAAAGCTGGAATTTTAATGGATTTCCTTTTCCTACTCATCCGCTTAAACATGGACCAGACATCCCCTAATGTTACTCCTCTGCCAATGGTAGAACACAATTCTCTCCATGTTCTCTTTTTTGTATATTTGATTGTCCTTAGAGCAGCTGCCCTTTTCCTTTGATACTCTATAACATTAATAATAATAATAATGGATTCAATTTATAAAGCACTTCATATTTGATTTCAAATCCCGAAGTGTTACAAGTAATGAGCATGAACAGTATAAATAAACATTACACAACACGGTAGAATTAATAAAAAGCAATACAAAAATAAAAAATAAATAAAAGGGTGATAAAAAGGTCTCGGCAAAGACTCTTTTGAAGAGATGGGTTTTGAGGCCTTTTTTAAAAGCCTCCACGGTCTGTGGTGCTCTCATTTGGTCGGGGAGAGCGTTCCACAGACTGGGAGCAGCCGAGCAGAAGGCCCGGTCTCCCATAGTACGGAGCTTAGTCCTGGGGGGTTTGAGGAAGTTGGAGTTGCTGGAGCGGGTGGTCCGCAAGGAGGTATGGGGGGGTGAGGAGTTCCTTGAGGTAGTGAGGGGCAGTTCCATGGACACACTGGTGGATGAGGACAGAGACCTTGAATTCGATCCTCAGTTCCACGGGTAGCCAGTGTAGTGTTTTAAGGATGGGGGTGATGTGATCATATTTGCACACCCTCATCAGGATCCTAGCAGCGCTGTTCTGAATGTATTGGAGCTTCTGGGTGGCATTATTTTGTGTCATGTTTTTATTTAATTCTCTAAATGCATTATTTAACTCTTTAATAGCCCTGCTGCATTCCTCATTCCACCACTTTCTTCCTACCCTTGGTTGTTGTTTTGGGTATACTGTTCTCTGCTGCATTTAGTATATGTTGCGTTTAGGGCTGTCAGTCGATTAAAATATTTAATCGCGATTAATCGCATGATTGTCCATAGTTAATCGCGATTAATCGCAAATTAATCGCACATTTTTTATCTGTTCTAAATGTACCTTAGAGGAATATTTTTCAACTCTTATCAACATATGAGTGGACAAATATGCTTTATGCTAATGTTTATTATCATTTGAACAATGACAAATATTCTCATGAATATTAAACAACAACCTCTGAACATTACAAATATTCGCCTCAATTCAACCTGGAACCTCTCTCATACAATACAAATGGTGTGTGTGTGTGTGTGTGTGTGTGTGTGTGTGTGTGTGTGTGTGTGTGTGTGTGTGTGTGTGTGTGTGTGTGTGTGTGTGTGTGTGTGTGTGTGTGTGTGTGTGTGTGTGTGTGTGTGTGTGTGTGTGTGTGTGTGTGTGTGTGTGTGTGTGTGTGTGTGTGTGTGTGTGTGTGTGTTGGATCGTTGGAGCTTTGTGCAACTCAAGGCATATGCTCGAACGGGAGCTGCCTGAACGCTGCAATCATGTTGCTGCAATCATGAGTGTGCTGACTTCTCCTACAATGTCCGAGATGGGTCTGGCTGCAGACCGCAGCAAGGAGGCGTTTCCTATAGGGGCGTTTCCTATAGGGGCGTTTCCTAACTTTTTTGATCCAATAGCAACTTAAGGAATTCCAGCTGCTTTTATAAATCCTCGCAGAAGAAGTCATTGTTCTAGTGATGGGAATTCCGGCTCTTCTTGCTGAGCCGGATCATTTGGCTCACCAAGAAGAGCCGACTCTTTCGGCTCCCAAAGGGCTCTTCAGTTTACCACATATTATACCTTTTAATTAAATCAAATGTAGCCCTGTTTTGACTAATGATTTATATGTGTACACACATATATCACTTAAATTATTCAAGACATCCTTTGTACTAAAGTATTCAAAAGTACAAATTACATGTTTAATATAAATGATTTGCTGTGGCCAATTGTTTTCATTGCATTTACAGACCCGTGTAACTCTCTGATACCACCCAATGAATGCATTGACTTGCTTGTAGAACCACGCTACACAAAACAAATGGCAACACCTATAAAAACTATTTAAAAAAAGGGGCTACTGTATCAACCTATATAAAGTATATAAATATAGTTTTTCTCCCTGCAGGAGAGGGGAGCGTGCTTTGAGATCAACTGCTAGGCTGCAGCGGGGAGAAGAGGGGGACAAAAAGAGATCTCCGTCCTCCGTGTTTTATTCTTATAGAAGTAAGAAGAGAAGTAATGGGTCAGAAACCCTCCTTTTTACGCAGCGGTCCAGACATAGACATCATAGCTACGGCGACATATATTCAGTTGCCAGTTACTTTTGGCATTAGGGCAGGGATATCTTTCAAGGTTTGACATAATGAATTGTGCTACTTTTAAAGCAAGCAACGATGTTTTCAAATCTGTAATCAAAAAGCTCCTCAAAAACACTATAGAAGCAGTTCCTGCCGTTGTTACGTTAGTTCAAACAGTAACAACGGTCTACTTTTCTTAGCGGATGCATGTCAATTTAAATCAATACATAAAACTCTTTTTTAAATCAATAAAATCTTTTTCTAAATCCATAAAAGCATTTCAATTATTATTGGGAGTCATGTCGTTACTTTGTTGAGAATGTGGCCATGTGTAATAAGCGGGATAATGTCCACATTGCACATTGCATAATGTGCCTTCATGCCGATCTAGATCCCTCCGCAAAAACAAAACAAAAAACGGCTCGTTCGCGGGCGAGAGCCGGTGTTATGCCGTAGGTTGAAGCCTTGCCGTGGATTGAAGCCCTGTTCGCGGGGACGCGCAAAGGTGACGTAATCGCCTGTGTTGAGCGTTCGCCTTATTTTCACCCTTTTCAAAGCTTTTTTCTCTCTTTTGAGTGATATATTAGGATTAAACAGCAAACGGCTGACTAAATAATGTGCATACAATTGCGAGGAGGCTCGTTTTAAGGACACGTTTTTCAGATCTGTCACAATCTTCGTATTGGAATACACTTCCGTTTTTGAGTGTATAGTCCCACTCTGTTATATTCCTCCTTCCTGCAGAACAGACAATGACAGGATAATTTGTGATTTGTCAATAGTCCTATTTCTTAAAACCTTCTCTGTTGTTTAAGTGTCTGATAACCACGAATAGTAAGCAATGATATAACAGTAATGATATCACATATGATCATGTCAGACACTGTGTTATTTTCAATCAAGCCTAAAAGATAATGTGTTCAAACTGGCTTCACTCACTTGAATTGCTCCTTTGAATATAATTTGTATATATCCCTACTCAACACATGTTTGTATTGTAATGCCACTCCTATTTTTTTCAATTTTATTTGAAGGTGACATTGAATGCTTTGAAAGGTGCCCTAAAATAAAGTGTATTATTGATCTTGTATCTGTGCCTCTATTACATTACATTTCATTTTCTATCACACTATTAATGTTCCTTATTTTAGACTAGGTTAACCCTGGTGTCAATAGGGAAGATCTGCACTGTTCTCTACATAACATGTTCAGAGCAGGTATTTCTCCTGCCGGATTTGGAACCCCCCCTATATATTTCTCCAGGATAGTCACAATGTCACCAAAATCACACTGCTTGCTGTTCCCCTCTAGTTTGTGCTCACAAAAGCATTTCACTCTGGGCCCTGCAGGTCAAAAACTAAAAAGGGGCTTCAAAATCCGGCAGATCAGGTGTTGGTGCTGCCAGATTTGGAACCCCCCCTATATCTTTCTCCAGGATAGTCACAGACTCACCAAAATCACACTGGTGCTGGCTGTTCCCCTCTAGTTTATGATCACCAAAGCATTTCACTCTGGGCCCTGCAGGTCAAAAACTAAAAAGGGGCTTCAAAATCCGGCAGATCAGGTGTTGGTGCTGCCAGATTTGGAACCCCCCCCTATATCTTTCTCCAGGATAGTCACAGACTCACCAAAATCACACTGGTGCTGGCTGTTCCCCTCTAGTTTGTGCTCACCAAAGCATTTCACTCTGGGCCCTGCAAGTCAAAAACTAAAGAGGGGCTTCAAAATCCGGCAGTGCAGTTGTTAGAGCTGCCGGATTTGGACCCCCCCTATATCTTTCTCCAGGATAGTCACAGACTCACCAAAATCACACTCGTGCTGGCTGTTTGCCTCTAGTTTATGCTCACCAAAGCATTTCACTCTGGGCCCTGCAGGTCAAAAACTAAAGAGGGGCTTCAAAATCCGGCAGTGCAGTTGTTAGAGCTGCCGGATTTGGACACCCCCTATATCTTTCTCCAGGATAGTCACAGACTCACCAAAATCACACTGGTGCTGGCTGTTCGCCTCTAGTTTATGCTCACCAAAGCATTTCACTCTGGGTCCAGCAGGTCAAAAACTAAAGAGGGGCTTCAAAATCCGGCAGTGCAGTTGTTAGAGCTGCCGGATTTGGAATCCCCCTATATCTTTCTCCAGGATAGTCACAACTAGAGGGGAACAGCCAGCACCAGTGTGATTTTGGTGACATTGTGACTATCCTGGCCAAAATGACAGGGGGCGCTTCAAAATCCGGCAGCTCTAGCAACTGCACTGCCGGATTTTGAAGCCCCTTTTTAGTTTTTGACCTGCAGGGCCCAGAGTGAAATGCTTTTGTGAGCACAAACTAGAGGGGAACAGCCAGCACCAGTGTGATTTTGGTGAGTCTGTGACTATCCGGAGAAATATATAGGGGGGGTTCCAAATCCGGCAGGAGAAATACCTGCTCTGAACATGTTATGTAGAGAACAGTGCAGATCTTCCCTATTGACACCAGGGTTAACCTAGTCTAAAATAAGGAACATTAATAGTGTGATAGAAAATGAAATGTAATGTAATAGAGGCACAGATACAAGATCAATAATACACTTTATTTTAGGGCACCTTTCAAAGCATTCAATGTCACCTTAAAATACAATTTAAAAAAATGGCATTACAATACATGTGTTGAGTAGGAATATATAAAAATGATATTCAAAGGAGCAATTCAAGTGAGTGAAGCCAGTTTGAACACATTATTTTTTAGGCTTGATTGAAAATAACACAGTGTCTGACATAATCATATATGTGATATCATTACTGTTATATCATTGCTTACTTTTCGTGGTTATCAGACACTTATACAACAGAGAAGGTTTTAAGAAATAGGACTATTGACAAATCACATATTATCCTGTCATTGTCTGTTCTGTAGGAAGGAGGAATATAACAGAGTGGGACTATACACTCAAAAACGGAAGTTTATTCCAATACGAAGATTGTGACAGATCTGAAAAACGTGTCCTTAAAACGAGCCTCCTCGCAATTGTATGCACATTAGGTATTCAGCCGTTTGCTGTTTAATCTGATATATCACTCAAAAGAGAGAAAAAAGCTTTGAAAAGGGTGAAAATACGGCGAACGCTCAACACAGGCGATTACGTCACCTCTGCGCGTCCCCGCGAACAGGGCTTCAATCCACGGCAAGGCTTCAACCTACGGCATAACACCGGTGTAGGTACCAGATGTGTTCGGGGTACCAGATATGTTCGGGTGTATTTCCGTCGCATCTGTCATCCGTCATATCCGTCTACTCACTTCCCTCTGCTCCCAGCGCTCTGCTGCCACACACCGGCCGTCTGCGGAACTGCAGCCGGAGGAACTCGGGACAGCTTGTTATGTGTGTGTACTTGTGCACATAAATAATGTTTCTAATTATTTACAATTAAAAAAATATATATTCTGCGTTACTTCAGCCAACACTTTTATAAGGCCACTAGATTAGATAATTACGAAATGTGTAGATAGATCTTTCAGGTTGTTATTTTGTCATTGTTTAATGTTTTATTTACCTTTTATATAGTACTTTTTATATAGTATCTGAACTTTGGAGAGGAGTTGGGAGACACACGACACATCAAATCACATCTACAGATCAAGACGAAGCGACTGGAAGTACTCCTAGCGTGAACATGTTTGTGAAAACGTGTGCAAAGTCTCCGAAAATCCTAAAAATAAGCTCATATTTGAATTCCCCATAAAAAACACATCATTCAGTAAAAACAAGGCCCCACTGATCATCTGCTCCCTGATCTCTCTGCGAATTGAAAGTACTTATTGCCTGAGATTGCATGCTGTGGTTTTATTAAATGTGCCAAGTGCTAGGACTGTCTTATGGAAGAAAGCTTTTAGATGTGCAGCTCCACTAACATGGAACAGTCTGCAAAAAGAATGGGAAATTACCAAGCTAGTACCACTACATGTTTTTAAAGCTTGGTTGGATGCTACACAATCAGATGCTGTTGGTACCTGTACATGTGGATAGATATGTTGTTCTGTTGTTTATGTTTGTATGTCTTCATGTGGAACCTACTGCTGCAGGTCTCCCTTGAAAAAGATATCATTGATATCAATGGGATTTTAACTGGATAAATAAAGGCATTGAATTGAATGTCCAATGAAAACATATCCAAGTGTAACAAACATCCAGTATTAACCTTACTGTTTTTTACTAACAGTAACCAACTAATAATTTTCATAAAGTGCATATTTATTCCAAACTCACAATATATATATGTAATAAAACAATGCTCAATGGTACACAGTATCCAAACTCTTTAGGCACTGGTCAGAGACATTCATGTAAAGCAGATACTGAATCCAATACTGGTAAAAACGTTGCAGAGATCAAATGTTTCCTTGTCTGAACGGAGAAACCTAATTTTTAAAACAACATTTTCAGTGTGTGATTTGAAAGATAAATTCTGATCAATAATAAAACCTAGATATGTGTATGTAGTGACCCTTTCAATGTAAATATCAGTCCCTTGAACAGTACAAATGTTGGGGAGAAAAGAAGTTTTTTGCCATTTGAGAATATCATGAGTTTGGAGTTGTCTGCATTTAATACGAACTTGAGTTGAGATAAATGGGATGGAATAACATCAAAGGCAAAACATAAACAACAGAACAACATATCTATCCACATGTACAGGTGCCAACAGCATCTGATTGTGTAGCATCCAACCAAGCTTTAAAAACATGTAGTGGTACTAGCTTGGTAATTTTCCATTCTTTTTGCAGACTGTTCCATGTTAGTGGAGCTGCACATCTAAAAGCTTTCTTCCATAAGACAGTCCTAGCACTTGGCACATTTAATAAAACCACAGCATGCGATCTCCGGCAATAAGTACTTTCAATTCGCAGAGAGATCAGGGAGTAGATGATCAGTGGGCCTTGTTTTTACTGAATGATGTGTTTTTTATGGGGAATTCAAATATGAGCTTATTATTAGGATTTTCGGAGACTTTGCACACGTTTTCACAAACATGTTCACGCTAGGAGTACTTCCATTCGCTTCGTCTTGATCTGTAGATGTGATTTGATGTGTCGTGTGTCTCCCAACTCCTCTCCAAAGTTCAGATACTATATAAAAATACTAAAAGATAAATAAAACATTAAACAATGACAAAATAACAACCTGAAAGATATGTATTCTATCTACACATTTCGTAATTATCTAATCTCGTGGCCTTATAAAAGTGTTGGCTAAAGTAACGCAGAATATATATATATTTTAATTGTAAATAATTAGAAACATTATTTATGTGCACAAGTACACACACATAACAAGCTGTCCCGAGTTTTCTAATTGGTGGTTGGACATCACATCCTCTAGGGGGGTCCGGGGGTATGCATTTTACATTTTAATGTAAAATGCTTCAATCTGGAGCACTTTGAGCACACAATGACTAGAGACTAGATCTAACTCTAAACACCCATATGAAAAAGATCGTTTTACATTTTAATAATCAAATAATTTAACATGGCTTTAACTATAGCCAATAACACATATATGTAACTTATTTTATTTTTGTTGTTAATTTACATCACTTTCATCTGGCAATTTCTTTGTTTAATATCAGGTGTCAAAAGAGCATGGAACCTACAGTAGTAATGAATGTGCCAAATGTCTCCACTTCATTCCACTGCCCCAGTGACTTGAATATCTTGGGTTCTGCCAAGGGGTTTACTTCCTTAGTTTTTCTCTCGTATATCTCTCGCCTTGTTTCTTGATCCATATATGTTTTTGTTATGCTCTATACATAAAATGACTTGACTTGATTCGATTCGATTTAGTGATGATGGCACAGTTGGCATCCGGCCTGAGAGCACTTTATCTTTCTGGGGGTCTTAAAGAATAGCTCTAAGGCTCTCCTAAAGGGAAAGTCTCTGGTTGGGGGGCCATTGATGCTCAATCGCATACAGGTGGCAAGGTGTTCCCCCTGCAAGCGATTTCTCAAGTCAGTCTTCACCTGTAAATACAAACATAATAATCAACAGACAAGTGGATGTGGAGCCCATGGGGTTGAGATTTGAATAAAGTCAAATAATGATATCACTTGTTCAAGTATCCTACCCGGTTCAATGTTGAGAAATCCCTCTCACAGTTTACACTGGAAACTGGGATGGTCAGGCCAATGGCAGCCAGCTTGCTCAGAGATGGGTAAAGCAGCCCCCATTCACCCACCTCTGATGCCAGTTCCTGCATCACCTGCTGCTGATCCAAGTGAACATGACATGAACATCAATCCAGGCTATTGAACTCCTGAAAAGGAATGTTACTGTAATTCATTATGATACCTTGAATGGCCCAACTATCAGCTGCTGTTTAAAAGAGGACCATTCCTGCAGCACCTCATTACAGTCAGCCTGTAGAAATTTGCCGGCAAGGAGCTGCAAATTGGCCATGTGAATGGCCTCATCTCCAGTTGCTGCCTGAGGGCTCAGCACATGGAAGGCCCCTAAAAGGTCCAGATTCTGGAACCTCCTCTCCAGGCTCTCCAGCAGGCCATCGAAATATGGATCCATCACCTAACCATAACAGCAACAGATTATTAAACTGAAACTTGTGTCCATATTCAAACCACTTAATAGGCATCTAGTATTAACAGGATCCTCACTCTTAAGCACCTTTTGTATTATTGTTTGCTACGATTGCACTTTGACTTTAGCTCTTGATTATGCTCTTCGTTGCTTGTTTAGAAAGGAGATATACTTGTGTGTTCTGGTGAGTAGAAGCGTCTGCTAAATGCTAAATCTCAAACAAACATACCTGGCTCCTGAACCGGCCCCAGAGCTCTTCCCTGGTCAGTCCCTTTCTTGTCCCTCTCTTGTTCCTCTCCTCCTCATGGACAATAATGTAAGCCCCAAGTCCCGCAGGGTTGTCCAGGTCTGTGTGGAGCTTTGAAAGGAAAGACCCTGGTGGCTGATGGTCTCCAGCATCTTTAATTGCTCGGAGGCAGGCCATTGTCACAGGGACCTTATAACAAAGACAGAGTAGGTGTAAATGCAGCAGCAGCAGATCTCTGGTTAGTATGAGCAGTGTATGGACAGTGGTGTCAAAAATAAAACATTGGAAAGTATACCTGCACTTTCAGAGCAAGGAAGTTGACATTTTCCTTCTGGAACAGCCTTGACAGCCTGCTGATATGTGGCAGCACATCTGCTTGCAGGTAGACCGATGCCACAAAGCGGTAGGTGGCCAGAAAGCCATACAACCCCTTGGCTGTTGGGCATTTCTTATGCTCCGTCTCCTCAGCCAACGCTGCTAGGACAGCGGTCAGGTTCCGCTGTAGGTTGGAAACAGCCATGGCTTGCCAAAGCCAGCGTGTGTCCTTCACTTCCTAAAAATATTTAGAGCCACAAGATGAAAGCATATTAAGTCATATCAGGTGCCTCCAAATATGGAAGATGTTTTTTCCCTTTTAAATTACCTTCACTTTCAAGTTATCCAGGCCCAAGCACTCTGCTGCAGCCTGGAGTACAGCTGTGCGATTCGCACTGTTCCTGAAGTACAGGTGTAGCTGCTGTAGAAGGTCCCTGAAGGAGTTCATGTAAGCCACTCCTGATGAGGCGTCCTTGCAGCACAGGGCGAGGCGGTGTGCGGCACATGCAACCGACACCATCCATGGGAAGGTGTCCTGTAGCTGCTTGGCCACTCCATTCACTCTCCCTGTTTCAGGACAAACATGTTTTAGTTTTTAAGCTGCAGTGAATATCAACCTTGTTTTTGTTGTTGGTTCATACCAGTCATGACAGCTGCTCCATCTGTCCCCAGGCCATAAATCCTCTGGGTGGGAATGTTCTTTTTTGTGAGGATCGTTCTTATTGACTATGGTGTCAGCTCTGCCATCGCTGACTGTCACCAGGTCCAGAAATTGGCTGTAAAGCAGCCCATTTTTGTCCATGTATCTGATGAACATATGAAACAGTCAGACTGACTCAACAGATGTAGGTTTTTGGGATAAGCCTTATTTGTTTATTATTACTACCCAATCAGTGGTGGTGGTATATGTTGTTGCCCCGATCAGATTCAATCCAGACTACGTGAAAGAACAACAAGCTAGCAACCGCCAACCAACTGTGATTGGTTTAAAGAAATAGAGCGTTTCCCAGGTCCCAGGTTCCTAGGTCTGGCTATGCAAGACTATATTAAACATAATAAGACACGTCATTCAAAATTATTTTAAGTCTTAATTGTTGTCATTCTTGGAATAAAATTATACCTAACGTGAACATCGAGCTGCTTCTTCACAGACACATCTGTGGTCTCGTCCACCTCAAGCCCAATTGCCACAGAAGCACTGATGTTTGCCAAGATAGGCTCTTCAACGACACTGCCCAGGATTTCTAACATCTCATCGATGATTCGGTGAGATGTGTAGTTGTCTTCCCGATCTTAAAGCAAACAAATGCATTTAAGATTAAATATTGCACACTTTTTGTGTGATGAAGTTGATGAAAGAAAGCATTAACTTACCTTTAACTTCTCAAAATACTGGCAGCCAAGTAGTTCTGCGAGCTCCAAAAGGTCAGCATAGTTCGTATGGTGAGCATGTTCTTTTTTCGTGAGGTGGTAGAGGCACTTAAAACCACCAATCACCGCTTCGTGTTCAAGGGTGATAACTGGGTCAAAGGCGACCAGCACTGAGGACCCTGTTGAAAGGTAAACAAAATAAAATTGTAATGTATTATAGCCTACTGTGTTGTTTGTACTATGTTGACCTGCTGAGGGACTGCAGATGAAAACTAGCTTAGGTCTACTAGCTAAATCTGTCACATTTACATTGATGTAAAACCTGATACGTTGATTAATGTGCATTCTTTTCTTTTACATAAATAAACTGAAACAGTAGGCCTACAGTATTAGTGAATGTTACCTTGAATCAGTGCGGCGTGTGCCTTCACACTCTCTTGATGGTGCTTAGTGGCAGCATGCTTATCAAGGTAGTCGCTTCGGAAAAGCATGCACCCAACCTCAATAAATGGCCGTGTAGAAACCCCCCGCTTCGGTGCTTGCTTGTGTTGGCGGCACAAGCGGCAGAACATTCCTGTCGGGACAAGATCTTTGATATATATTTTTTTTCTTTAAGAGGTTGTGGCTACTGTATGATCGTTAAAACATCTGAGAGATCAAGCCCCTAACTGCTCCATATGTTAGATACTCACCATGGTTAGCTGTGTTGTACAGCCAAGGTTTGAACCTCGGGTTCTCCATCCACCCTGGATCAAATCCTGATTGCCGGTGCCCTGCTCTTTCTGATCCTCCTACCTCTGACCCTCTGACAGCAGCAGCTGCACCTTGCTCCTCTCTTCTATCCTGACCTGCTCCTTCACCTCCTCTGCTCTGGCCTACTCTCATCGCATGTCCGGTCTAGTACGAGATATCAGTCAATACAATTGTAAATTTAAACAACTACTTAAAAACTATTTCCCAAAAAGTGTGTATCCATTTGCTCCCCTTTCAAAACATTGCTGCCAGACAACAGAGACCCACCTCCCTAACTTCACCCAACTAACCTCCTCCTCACCACGATCATCACTTCTCTTTCGTTTGCTGACAATCCAGCCTTTTAAACTCATCTGAAAATAACATAAGATGTGATGAACAATCTATTACACTGGGTGTTAACTAGCTAAACTAGCTAAGTTAGCTAGCTGTCATTCATTCTTAACTGTAGGCTTTTATCAAAGTATTAATTTACTTAATCTAAATGTAACAACATTTTAAATTATAATAACTTACATTTATGGCGTTATGACCTTCTTCTTCTTCTTGAGGTGATTGTGTCCAAATAAAGTTATGTCTGCTTCAACTTGCTGTTGTCTGTCTTGTCAGGCAGCTTTCCTTCAGCTCTGAAAATGACAGCTTTCCCGCGTATCGGTGGCGCGAAAAGTTGCCGCGAGCGCTAGGGGGCGGCACTTATAATTTTTTCATGACATTTTTTTTTTTTTCTTCTTCTTGTATCTGCTTGCGCCCCCTAGCAGCAGCGCGCATATTTCAGCAGCGGCGCTGCATTTCTTCCACTATATTTCCGTTACTGTCTGTATGGTTGCTGCCCCATAGACTGTTGTGTGCATCCAATGTGTTCATTTTGATGGACTGTCTTCTGAATGGTTAAACATTTCTAAAGGTGTACCACAAGGTTCTGTTTTAGGACCACTTTTATTCTCCATATATATTAACAGTGTAGGTGATAATGTGGATGAAGCTACTTTACATTTTTATGCGGATGATACTGTGATGTATTGTGCAGGTCCCTCCATTAAAGAGGCTGTTGTTAAATTACAAGCTGTTTTTAACACAATTCAGAATCAGCTCTCTGAATTAAAGCTTCTTTTAAATGTGGATAAAACCAAGGTAATGCTCTTTTCAAAAGCTAAAAAGACACCAGAGCCTGTTTTAGATATTGTAACTACGCAAGGAACAAAACTTGAAGTTGTTGCCTGTTACAAATACCTTGGTATCTGGCTTGATGATTGTCTCTCTTTTAAACTCCATGTCAATAACCTGCTTAAAAAACTGAGGGTTAGGCTAGGTTTCTTCTACAGAAACAAGTCCTGCTTCTCTCTTGAGGCCAGGAAAAGGCTAGTCACTGTGACCTTTTTACCTGTGCTGGACTATGGTGATTTGTTGTATATGAATGCACCTGCCAATTACCTGAGCAAATTGAATGCTGCGTATCACAGTGCTCTGAGATTTGTCCCAAATTGTAAAGCGCTTACACATCACTGTACACCAAGGCAGGTTTACCATCACTCTCTGTACGGAGGCTCAATCATTGGTACACGTTTATTTATAAAGCTTTGTTGGGTAAACTCCCGTATTATATCTGCTCTCTGATAACACAGAGAGTTGCAAGCAGCTATTGTCTGAGGTCATATGATGTAGTCTTGTTAGATGTGCCAAGAGCAAGGACTGTCTTAGGTAAGACAGCTTTTATGTGCGCAGCTCCACTTGCTTGGAACAATCTTCAGCAAGAATTGAAACTGAGCAATCTCATTCCTCTGCATGTTTTTAAAGCTAGGCTAAATGAAATGCTTGCTGATACTATGGGCACTTGTAAATGTCTATAACTATGTATCCTGTAAATATAATGTATAATGTCCTTTATTGTTTTATGTTTCATGTGGAACCTATATGCTGCAGGTCTCCCTTGAAAAAGAGATCTATGATCTCAATGGGACCAATCTGGTTAAATAAAGGTTTGAAATGATTGAAATCACCACACCAAACTTCCTTCCTATGTTTATTGCCTGCTATTTCTTTAAATATATCAGTGGTTAGATTTGGACATGGGTTGTATAAATTGATTATCCTAATGTTATCTTGTTTTCTAGGGTTGCAGATTTCCACAATAATGCAATCTATATCATCAGGAGATTGATACTTTAAGAAAATGTTTTCCCACACTATTTGTAGGAGCCATTTTATGGGTGTTGTTGGTGTCTCAGTTTACCTTATTTATATGTATAGCTCAACATTATTTTGAACACTTGGTGGCGGGGTTTAGATGCACCGGGTGTATAAAAGGAGTCATAGGTGAGAGGAAGAGGACACTTATGGGTGTTGTTGGTGTCTCAGTTTACCTTATTTATATGTATAGCTCAACATTATTTTGAACACTTGGTGGCGGGGTTTAGATGCACCGGGTGTATAAAAGGAGTCATAGGTGAGAGGAAGAGGACACAAGGCAAGGCAAAGCAAGTTTATTTATATAGTACCTTTAAACACAAGGCAATTCAAGGTGCTTTACAAAAATGAAAGACATTCAGACAAAGGCATTTAAAAACAGTAAAAGATAAAAGAAACATAAAAAGTACATGAATAAAAAAATACATGAATAAAAAACACAGGAACATTTAAATTGACATTACATTAAGTAGAATCGTACTCTGAGTGAAACTGAACAATATAAGAAACATATCGCATTGGGTTAAGGATCGTTTTCACCAGACAAACAATTGGATTACTTCACAACTGACACCTTCATCCCGGATCAGCTGGACAACACGCCACAATCAGCTGGAGATTGTCACCACCTGCGCTCATCAAGACAGCGAAAGGAGACGCAGAGAACCAAGTCTGGGAAAGCGGCCGGGTATGTGCAGCACTAAAACTGGATTGTATATTGGATACATAAGCTGTATTGGACAATGGCTTGGATTTAATGCTGCAATAATAATGAATCAGCGCCCTGTCAGCAGACAGACAGCCAGAAAACGAAACTTAAAGGAACAGTGAACATTATGCCTGTCAATTCTGATGTTACGTCAACAGATGGCGCTGTTGGGATGGGATCTGTAATGGAAAAAAGGATCACCCAACGCATGGCCAATAGATGGGAGTTGTTTATTGTAAACTGTGAAAAAACTAAATAAGCTTAAATCAGGGCCCTACACTCTTAAAACCACTATGGTTTGTCTCCTGTGTGAACACGAAGATGTGATTTGAGAGCACCTGATCTAGTGAACATTTTCCCACACTCTTCACACCAGTACGGTTTTTCTCCAGTGTGAATACGGTGATGTGATTCTAGATCACCTGATGTAGTGAAAGTTTTCCCACACTCTTCACAGCTGTAAGGTCTTTCTCCAGTATGAATACGTTGATGTATTTTGAGAGCACCTGATGTAGTGAACATTTTCCCACACTCTTCACACCAGTACGGTTTTTCTCCAGTGTGAATACGGTGATGTGATTTGAGAGCACTTGATCTAGAGAAAGTTTTCTCACACTCTTCACAGCTGTAAGGTTTTTCTCCAGTATGAATACGTTGATGTGATTTGAGAGCACCTGATTGAGTGAAAGTTTTCCCACACTCTTCACAGCTGTACGGTTTTTCTCCAGTGTGAAGATGTTGATGTGATTTGAGAGTACCTGATTGAGTGAAAGCTTTCCCACACTCTTCACAGCTGTACGGTTTTTCTCCTGTGTGAATACGCAGGTGGATCTTTAATTCTCTAGATGTTGGAAAAGATTTGTCACATTGCTGACAGCTGTGACGTCTCTTTCTTCCTTTCAGTTTCTAGAACAGAGGGACAGAGAAAGAGAGAAAGTCAATCTAAAAAGCATAAATACACAAGTTAACACAATAAAAACTCACTTAATATAAACCTTGAGTTAACAAAATACTACTTATCAACTGTTTGTGTTTATTATATTTGTATTATATTTGATACAGTAATACAGCAATATTAGCAATATTCTAACCAAAGTGTATACCAGAGGTGGGGGACTCGAGTCACGTGACTTGACTCGCATAGCATATTTTTTGACTTGAGACTTGCTTGACTAACATTGATAAAAGACTCGACTTGACTTTTACTTGGTATTCATGACTTGAGACTTGACTTGGGCTTGAGACAGATGACTGGAAAGGACTTTACTTTTTAAAATAAAATATTTGCATTTGTTTTTGTATTGTACGAAGCCCCTAGAGAGCAATGAAAGAAAAAAAAAAGAGATAGAAAATCTAGTTCGCAGGAGAAAGTAGGAAGTGGAGCGCACAGGAGACAGCCGTTTCATTGCAGACTGTTATGTTTATGTGGGGAAATACATACATTATTTGAGATATATTTCAAACTCGGACTTCATTTTAGGGACATTTCGGCCAGAGGTGTAGAGTTATTTGTTCAAGCAACGGATCAGCAAAACAGGAGAGTCTGTGAACCAGTCTGCCTTGACCTATGTATTCATGTCTGTGACTCACAGTATCTGCTGCCCACAGCTGTTTTATAGAAGAACCCCCTTCACTTCATGAAATCTCTGCAGCACCAGGAGGCAGTGTAACCCAGCAGAATCTGAGAAGAGCAGCACCAGCTGCAAAGAGCTGTGCCTTCACTGTGTTTACCTTCATTAGAACAGCTAACGAGCGACCACAGGCTGCTATGTTTTAACCACACACACGCCTCCGTACAGTTAGTGAAGGCAGACCTGCCTTGGCATACAGGGTACAGTGATGAGTAAGTGCTTTACAGTTAGTAACAAATCTCAGAGCACTGTGATACGCAGCATCTAACTTTTCCAGGCAATGGGCAGGTGGATTCATATATATCAAATCACCATAGTCCAGCACAGCTAAAAAGGTCACAGTGACTAGCCTTTTCCTGGCTTCAAATGAGAAACAGGACTTGTTCCTGCAGAAGAAACCTAGCCCTCAGCTTTTTAAGCAGATTAGTGACCTGAAGTTTAATCAATCAATCAATCAATCAATCAATCAATCAATCAATCAATCAATGTTTATTTATATAGCCCAATATCACAAATGTTACATTTGTCTCAGTGGTCTTCACAGTGTGTACAGAATATCAGTATGACAATACGACACCCTCTGTCCTTAGACCCTCACATCGTACAAGGAAAAACTTCCAAAGAAAACCCAGTTTAAAGGGAAAAATGGGAGAAACCTCAGGGAGAGCAACAGAGGAGGGATCCCTCTCCCAGGACGGACAGACGTGCAATAGATGCCGTGTGTAAATTGAAAAGATAAAACATTTGCAACACAGGTAGTCCAAATGTTTGGAAATGCATGTGTGTATAATAGGAAGATGAATCCACGAGGATATCCATCCAGGACCTATGATCCAGGACCACAGCCACGACTCAAGATCCAGCGCTCGCGATCCAGGACACAGGACCGCAGGATCATCCATGACTCCGGATCCCAGCGTATATAGACACCAAAAAGAAAGACATTTGGGGAAGCTGGGTTAATCGGAACATGAGTGTACACGGGTATAGACAGAGAGAAGGAAGAAGTAAGATGTCCCCCGACAAACTAAGCCTATATCAGCAAAACTAGGGGCTGAATCTAATCAGCCCTAACTATAAGCTTTATCAAAAAGGAAGGTCTTAAGCGCACTCTTAAAAACGGATAGGGTGTCTGCCGCCCGAACACAAACTGGAAGCTGATTCCACAAATGTGGAGCTTGATAAGAAAAGGCTCTGGCTCCCATTGTACTTTAGAGATTCTAGGAACAACCAACAACCCTGCATTCTTGGAACGCAATGCCCTAGTAGGACAGTAGGGTATAATGAGTTCTTTAAGGTAAGATGGCGCCTGCCCATTAAGGGCTTTGTAGGCGAGAAGAAGAATTTTAAATTCTATCCTGTGTTCTATAGGGAGCCAGTGTAAGGCAGCCAGAACCGGAGTAATGTGGTCCCTTTTCCTAACTCTGGTTAGTACACGAGCCTCAGCATTTTGAATCAGCTGAAGCGACTTGATTGACTTCTTGGTACTCCCTGATAATAAAGAGTTACAATAATCCAGCCTAGAAGTAACAAATGCATGGACTAGTTTCTCTGCATCGTTTTGAGGCAAGATATGCCTGATCTTTGCAATGTTACGTAGATGGAAGTAGGCGGTCCTTGAAATTGATTTTATGTGGGCGTTAAAGGATAAATCCTGATCAAATATAACACCAAGATTCCTTACAGTCTCACTGGAGGCCAAATTAATGCCATCCATAGTTAGTATGTCTTTAGATAATTTGTTTCGTAGATTCTTCGGGCCAAGTACAATAACTTCAGTTTTGGTCGTGTTTAACATCAAAAAGTTTAAGGTCATCCACGTTTTTAAGTCCTTAAGGCAGTCTTGAATTTTATTTAGATGATTAATTTCATCAGGCTTGATTGATAAATATAGTTGAGTATCATCCGCATAACAATGAAAGTTTACAGAATGATTCCTTATATAGTTTAAAAGTAAGACAATCATCAAGCCAGATACCAAGGTATTTGTAACAGGCAACAACTTCAAGTTTTGTTCCTTGCGTAGCTACAATATCAAAAACAGGCTCTGGTGTATATTTTGCTTTTGAAAAGAGCATTACCTTGGTTTTATCCACATTTAAAAGAATCTTTAATTCAGAGAGCTGAGTCTGAATAGTGTTAAAAACAGCCTGTAATTTAACAACAGCCTCTTTAATGGAGGGACCTGCACAATACATTACAGTATCATCCGCATAAAAATGTAAAGTAGCTTCATCCACATTATCACCTACACTGTTGATATATATGGAGAATAACAATGGTCCTAAAACAGAACCTTGTGGTACACCATTAGAAATGTTTAACCACTCAGAAGACAGTCCATCAAAATGAACACATTGGGACTTTTCAGAGAGGTAGTTCACAAACCACCCCACTGCAAGGCTGGATATGCCAATACTGAGTAGCCTCTGCTTTAAAATGCGATGATCAACGGTGTCAAACGCTTTGGAAAGGTCAATAAACAGAGCTGCACAACTCTGCTTATTATCTAAAATACTAGTAATGTCATTCACCACTTTCATTGTCGCAGTGATGGTGCTGTGTTTCTTTCTGAATCCTGACTGATGTTTAGACAGGATGTCATTTGTACATAAAAACTCCTTTACCTGTTCACTCACAACTCGTTCGAGCACCTTAGCCAGAACTGACAATTTAGAGATTGGCCTATAGTTATTTAAAATAGTTGCCTCCCCTCCTTTCAGTAAAGGCAAGACATAAGCAGACTTCCATACTTTTGGAATTGTATTTGTGCTGAGGGAGAGGTTAAAAAGAGAAGTAAGAGGTGGAGCAATAAAATCTGCAGCTATCTTTAAAAAGAAAGGTTCCAAGTTGTCCGGGCCAGCCGGTTTCCTAGGATCTAGCTTAGATAAGGCTTCATGAACAACATTGACAGTAAAAGGAGTAAAACTGAAAGGGTTTTCCAGACCACATTGTTCAGAGTCACGGATTGGGGTGTTCACAGAAGCAGAGTTAGTCACAGAATCAAACATAGAACCGCAGGACACAAAATGCTCATTAAAGCAATTTAGCATAGTAGCCCTGTCCGATATAGTGCCAGATGCTGTAGTAAGGCACGGAGGTAGCTCATTACGGATCTCACCGGTGGATATCGATTTTATTGCTTTCCAAAATTTCCTAGGATTATTTAAGTTTTCTGTGGTAACTGACAAATAGTACTTCGACTTTGCACTTTTGACATTTGAAGTGAAGCTATTCCTTAGCTGCCTAAAACGCAGCCACTCTATCTCTGAGCCTGATTGCCTAGCCTTTGCCCAGGCCTTGTTTCTCTCATGAAGGAGACTAGACAGCTCAGCAGAAAACCAAGGATTGTCTCGTCCCTTTACTCTAAATTTACGCAGGGGTGCATGTCTATCAATGATCTCCATAAAACCAAGATAAAAATAAGACCATGCGGTTTCCACATCAGCACACAGATCGATTTTACCCCCAATCAAAATCAAACAGACCATGCACAAAACCCTGCTCAACAAAATCTTTTTTGTCTCTCTTAATGATAACGCGAGGTTTAACCTTTTGGACCTTAGTGTCCCTAATTGTGGCTACAACACAGTGATCGCTCAGATCATTTGCAAATACTCCCACAGATGAATATTTATGGGGAACATTTAACTCATTAGTTAAAATGAGATCAATTAGGGAGGATTTATTAGCGGACTTAATATTTGGGCGAGTAGGACTGTCAACAATCTGAGTAACATTCAATGAGATACAAAGGTTTTTAAAATCCTCTGACACTGCAGTTAACCAGTCCCAGTTAAAATCTCCAAGTAGCACTATTTCCTTGTAGTCTAGTTGTGATAAAAGATTTGCTAGTGAAGACAAGGAGTCTTTGACAGCTGAGGGGGGTCTGTAACAACTCACCACCATGACCTGTTGACCCTTTGCCACTTCTATATTTATGGCTAAAAATTCAAATTGCTTACTGATTGATTTGGAAACTAATGTGGTTACACTGAACTTATTCTTAACATAAATGGCAACGCCACCACCTTTATTAGGCCGGTCGGTACGATACACATTAAAACCATTTAAGGCAATGTCAGAGGCCAAAATAGATTTATTTAGCCATGTTTCTGATAAAACAATGACGTCAGCGTCAGTCGATTTTGCCCAGATACGGACAAAATCTAGTTTACCTAACAGACTGCGCACATTCAAGTGGATGAAACTAGGGATGTCCCGATCACCTTTTTTTGCTCCCGATCCGATTCCGATCATTTGATTTTGACAATCTGTCGATACCGATTTTTATGCAATGCATTAAGAGAAAAAAAAGGTAACAGATAACGGCTGGTCATCCAACCCGATGAATTCAGCTATCTTGGCTGTTAATGTTCTGGGGCAGTTTCTCTTTCCTTTTAAAAGTCTCTGAAAGTGTTGGTTGTTTCAGTGCCGTTCCCCGAGTGGCCGCTGTGTACTCGCCGTGTTGTTGTTGGTGTTTGTTTCTCAGGTAGCGTATTAGATTGGTCGTGTTGAACGTAGCTCTGTTCTTTCCACCACGCGGAACCTCTGCCTTGCAAACATTGCATCTGGCTGTTACACTGCCTTCGCTTTCAATTTTATAATACTTCCAAACTCCTGACATTTTCTCTGTCCCGACTCCCGAGTCACCAGCTGAACGTAGCCTCTCGTTAGCTTACTGCTGCTATTAGACACTGCACCCACTCTGTTGCCAGATTTCAGAGAAATAAGCAACCAGGTCTATGAAAACAAGCCCAAAGAAAGCAACACATACATGATGTTGTGTAATTTTAAACCAAAACTAAGTCCTCAGGATGACTTTAAGACGTGAACATGGTCATTTTTGTTTTGTAACATTAATTAAAAAAATATATATTTTATTTTATTATTATTTATTATAATAAAAAAAAATTCCGATCCAGACCTAGAACAGACCTGAATCCAGTAGTCTTCCCAGAATGACTAGAGATCTTCTCATAGTCCAAAACAGTTAACAGGCACAGCAGAATCCCGATATGGGCCATTTTCCAAGACCAGCACACAGTATCCGCGATGTTCCTGGAGCAAAATCAGCACAGCAGCAAAGGACAGGCGAAAACAGCAGCGTGGAAGCGCTCCGGTCCCTCCGTGGTATCCCCGTGGTGAAAACAGGCCTCTGCAACAGCAGAACCAGGACAGGTGGAAAGCAGGCCCCAGCGGAGGTAAAATCCTCTTGCGTACAGCAGCACACGCCCGGTGGAAGCAGGCCAAGCCCGAAGCGTGGATCCACTCCGTCTCTCCGCGACGACTCCGGGGTAAAAACCTCTCCAGTACAGCCTCTACAGGTGGGAGCAGGCCTCCGTAGATCGCAGATCACAGGCAGCAAACAGGTGTGCGTGTTTCTCTCTCTCAGGTATGTGATTGGTCGATAGTGTTTTTGCGGACCTCTTTCATTACAGATTTGAAAACATCGTTGCTTGCTTTAAAAGTAGCACAATTCATTATGTCAAACCTTGGAAAGTATCTAGATATCCCTGCCCTAATGCCAAAGGAACTGCCCACTGAATATGTTTTGCCGTTTGATGTCTATGTCTGGACCGCTGCGTAAAAAGGAGGGTTTCTGCCCCGTTACTTCTCCGCTGCTTTCTTGTTCCAGTTTGAAAAGCAAACTGCAGGAAGTTTAGTGCTCGGGGACATGAAGCAATGTCGCCTGGAGACTGTTACCTGGGTTCCAGCAGTATGTTAGGGATCACAATTAGGAGTGTAACGGTATCCGTCCGTACCGTCACGGTTCGGACGTCACGGTTCGGCACACGCAGTCACACGACGAATACGCTTTTTTTTTTACGAGTGGGAAAAAAGTCTGTCATTCAGAGCAGTATCCACTACACTATATATAATCCAGGGGGCAGTATTGCGCCTAAAAGCTGTTTGCCAGCCGCCCTTAAAAAACAAATGAAGAACAAGAAGAAACACAACAACAAAACGAACAAAATACAAGAAGAAGAAAAGATAGTATGGCGATTTCAGATAACACACAGGAGCTAGAACCCACCTGCTTCTTTTAAATGAGCTGTGTGGGAACATTTCGGGTTCCCTGTGGACTACAATAAATCGGACGAGGACGGTGTGTCGCCGTTGTTCTACAGTGGTGCGGTATGCTAATGGTAACACACGCCAAACATGCTAAATCATATCAGAAGGCATCACCCAGATTTGCCAATCACCGGAGCCCGGCAAAAGACAACAGCTTATCCCCACTGTTTTTAAGAAGCCAATAGACATGAGAGCCGAGAGACCAAAATAAATAACGGAAGCTTTTGGCATATGTTTTGCAACGACTTTGCGCTTTTGAAACACTTTCTTATTATTTATGATGTCATATTTTCAAGACATTCTTTTTAGTTTTACAGCTTTATGAAACCTTTTTGTTTGACATCAGCCATTATAGATAATATGGCCATCTGAGTGTGTGTGGTACTGTTTGTGGTACTGTTTGTGGTTTGTTTTTAACTGTTTAATACAGTTAATTATTCAAAATGTCAGAGTTCTTTATTTTTAAACTGAAACTTGCACTACTTTGTTTGCTTTTTCTTGTTGTACCGAACCGTACCGAACCGTGACCTCCAAACCGAAGTACGAACCGAACCGTGACTTCTGTGAACTGTTACACCCCCAATCACAACAGAAAAGACAATATCCTGGACAAATGCTTTGTTAATGATAAAGGTGTCTAAATAAAGACCACCAATACTGAACTCTGATCATAATGTTGTGAATATGATACCAGTGTATAAGACCAAACTGAAGGGAAGTCAACAAGAAAAGAAAGTAATAAGGACATGGACAAATGAAAGTAGGGAACAGTTGAAAGCCTGTTTTGATTGGACAGATTGGGACATTGTTCAGGAAGGTTCACTAGATGAAATAACTACTGTTACCAAAGACTATATTAACTTCTGTGTTCCCACTAAAGAAATACAAATCTATCCAAGTAATAAATCATATGTCACTAAGGACATTACAAAAAGTTATAAAAACCAGGAAAATAGCTTTCAAAAACAAAGACTATGGAGCACTTAAACAGACAGAGAAAGAACTGAAAGTCAAATTGAGAGAATCAAAACTGACACACAGAGCTTTTGGGAAATGCTTTTAAAGCCAAAGACCCCAAAAAAGTGTGGGACACCATGAGAACCATGACAGGAATGACTTCTTCAGCTAAACCTATTGTGACAGACAAGACATACTTGATCCATACCAATTTGCCTATAAGCAAGGGGATGGTACTGTTGCTACTCTGGTTCATGTCATTACTAAACATTTAGATAAACGTCACACCTATGCAAGAGCCCTCTTCCTAGACTTCTCAGCAGCATTCAACACAATACAAGCAGACATCTTGGTGTCAAAAATGGCCAAAATGGAAGTAAATCCATACCTGATTTACTGGTATGCCGCTTTCCTCACCAGCAGAGAGCAACTTGTGAAGGTTAACAAAACCCTGTCATCTGCCATCACAACCAATGTAGGGGCCCCCCAGGGCTGCATGAGTTCAGCTGTGCTCTTTACTAGCTTATTTTAACTTTTTTTGATGACTTTACTGAACTGCTGTCTATAGTGTGTTTTGACTTTGACCGTCTAGTCATTGTTGGTAATTTTAACATCCATGTTGACAACCCCCAGGACAGAGGGGCTAAAGAACTGTTTTGGTTTCTTGATAACTATGGACTGACTCTGCATGTGACGGAGCCCACGCACAATAAGGGGCACACTCTGGACTTAATTATCTCAAAGGGTCTGAATATCTCTGAGGTTGTGGTGACTGATGTTGCACTCTCTGATCATTCCTATTTCTGTTCACACAAATGTTCAAAAAGAGGTAGCCACAAAGCGATATTTAACTGAAAACACTAGGGAAATGTTTACTCAATGTTTCTTCCACACTTGCCCCTGTTAACATCTCAGTAAATGAGCTAGTAGATCATTTTAATTAAAAAAAATGGTATAGATGCCATTCCTCCAACTAGTGTCAAGGAAGTGTCTGGCAAGAAAATATCTCCATGGAGAAAGGCCATGACCGTGAGAACAGAAAAAAGAGAGTGTCGAAAAGCTGAACGTAGGTGGCGAAAAACAAATCTCCAGGTTCATTTTGAAATCTATAAATAGAGACTTGGCTTTTATAATTTGGAATTGAAAAACGGACGACAGTCTTTCTTCTCCGACATCATTGCCAACAACAAAAACAACGCACGTGCCTTGTTTGCTACCGTCGACAGACTAACAAACCCCCCGGTGTCAGTAGCCTCTGAACTTCTATCCACCAGGGCCTGCAATGACTTTGCCTTCTTCACTGACAAAATTCAGAAAATCAGACAAGCAGTCAGTGCCTCTGCATCAGGAACAGCAAATGTTTTGTCTCTGTGTCCACCTGATGTCAATTCAAACACCATGACACAATTCCATCAGATTAATGATAAAAACCTAGAGGACATTATTCAACATCTGAAATCCTCCTCCTGCTGCCTTGATATTATTCCAACAGGATTTTTCCAAGATGTTTTTCCTTGCATGACCTCAGATCTACTTCATATAGTAAACAAGTCTCTTCACTCAGGTGTTTTTCCACATGCCCTGAAAACTGCAGTCATTAAACCGCTCTTAAAAAAAGAATAATCTAGATACTTCAGTAATGAACAATTACAGGCCCATATCAAACCGCCCATTTCTAGGTAAAATCATTGAAAAAGTTGTTTTTCAACAGTTGAGTAATTTATTGCATTTAAATAACAGTTTGGATGTGTTCCAGTCAGGCTTTCGTCCAAACCACAGCACTGAGACTGCTCTTATAAAAGGTCTTCAATGAAATACACTTATGGCGCATTTCCACTGCAGGGCCTCGTACGGTATAGCTAGGCCTTGTTAGGACTTGGTAGGCCAGGCTCACTTTATGCTGCGTTTCCAATACAGTTTAGGAACTGGGGCAGTAACTATAGTAACAGTGTAGTTGGAGCCGTGACGTCATCTTCAATGTGAACCGCAAAACCAACATCAGCCGTTAGCTGTTAGCCCTCAGAGCTCACAGCTCCTCATATCTGTTCAGAAACTAGACAGAAGTTAAACAAGTACAAACCACAGACTGTGTCATGGCGAATACAGTTGTTGGTTTATTTATGTCTGTATAGGCCGTTGTGAGTGTGGACGGCCGGAGCATATACAACGTTAGCTTAGCCGATCTCCAAACACGCATTTTTTTCGCCTGCCATCTGTCTGCAAACTTGTCAAAGCATTCATTCATGGTTTTTACTAACCGGTATCAGTATATTGTTACTTCAGCAAAACTGCTCCACCTGTTAGAAATCTGCTCAAAGATTGTTAGTCACCCTGTCAGAGACTTTCTGACTCACAGACCATAATAACCTGAGAGGCTGTCCAACAGCATCATCTGGGACCCGCTGAAGGCTCTTTGAGCATCTCTCACTGATCCTGCTGTTATGTTACATGTTTGTTGTTTGTTTCTCATGTATTGTGTTTGCCTTATTTGTCTATGTCCCTGAAAACTGCAATAATTAAACCGCTCCTAAAAAAGCATAACCTAAACAAAACCATAATGAATAATTACAGGCCAATATCAACGTTCCCTTTTTAAGCAAATTGATTGAAAAGGCTGTTTCATGTTTTTAACTGACAGTTTTGATGCGTTTCAGTCGGGTTTTCGACCTAACAACAGCACTGAGACTTCACTTGTTAAGGTCTTAAATTACATGCATTTGAACACAGACAGTGGCAGAATATCAGTGTTAGTATTATTAGATCTCAGCGCTGCCTTTGATTCTGTTGACCACAACATATTGTTAGACCGTCTTGAAAACTGGGTGGGAGTTTCAGCAACAGTTCTAAACTGGTTTAGCTCCTACTTGAAGGACAGAACAAACTTTGTCTCAATAGGCAATTACAAATGTGCCCTGATAAATATGTCATGCGGGGTTCCTCAAGGCTCCATCTTAGCACCTTTGCATTTTAATATTTATATGCTACCTCTGGCTGAAATTATTAAAAAGAGCGATCTAAGCTATCAAACCTATGCAGACGACACACAGATTCATTTTAAAATCACACCGGGAGACTATTCCCCGATTAGAACACTGAGCAAGTGCATTGAGCACATCACTGACTGGATGACTCAGAACTTTCTCCAATTGAACAAACAAAAAACTGAGATCATTGTTTTTGGAGCAAAGAAGGACCGATTAAAAGTAATCACAGAGCTTCAGTCGGCAGACTACAAAGTAACTCCCAAAGCAAGAAATCTAGGTGTAGTGATGGACTCAGACTTGGATTTTAACAGTCACATTACAACAGTTATTAGGTCTGCATATTACCACCTGCAGAATATATCAAGGATTAAAAAAACTAATGTCGCAACAGGATTTAGAAAAACTTGTCCATGCTTTTATTTTCAGTAGACTCGACCACTGCAATAGTGTATTCAAAGGGCTCACTAAAAAATCCATCAGAAAGCTGCAGCTGATTCAGAACACTGCTGTTCGAGTACTCACTGACACTAGAAAAGTGGATCACATCACTCCGGTTCTGAGATCATTACATTGGCTTCCAGTCTGCCAAAGAATTGATTTTAAAATACTACTGCTAGTTTTTAAATCACTAAATGGCTTAGGACCGAGGTATATATAGACCCTCCAGAAAAACGTGATTCTGCGATTGCAGAAATTACCGCATAATCAGCAAAATGGCGCATATTTAAAAAAAGCCGCATATTTATCAAAAGGCCGCATAATCCCCGCATTTTCTCGTCTTGACGTTAAGTGATGATGATGCGCGACGTCATCAGCTCGCGCATCACAGAAGGTAAACAACACCGTAGAGTGAACGTGTGGAGCTCACACGAGAGTTTCTCTTCACCAAGATGAAAAAATCGAATCCATCTCATTTACCGACGAACATTTCTGCTAAAGACCGGGCAAAGCAGTACCCCGATGTCTGGGGGGAAACTATTCTGCACCCCGTGCAACTGTGTTGGAGCATAAGAGAACATCGACGGTGACGACCCACTTTGATTCATTCAAAGATTCGAAAATGCTTTCTGCTGCTGCGGACAAGAAAGCCAAACAACTCACGTTCACCGAGGCATCGACCTCCAAAACCCTTTCGAGTGCTACAAGAAACGAAGTGAGTAGCCTACAAGATTGAAGCTGGTCAGATAACGAACGAGTAAATGAAAACAGAATGAGGCGGAGAAGTGTGTGTGTGTGTGTGTGTGTGTGTGTGTGAGAGAGAGAGAGAGAGTGTGATTAAAATAGCCCAATTGCTTTTACAATAAATACACATTGAATGTGTTTAATTGAATAGTAAAGGAGTTTAACGTTAGTGGCAGGTTGTGTGTGAGAGAGAATAAATAAGACGGCCCAATATTTATTTTTTCCGCATATTTCGCAACTTTCCGCATATTTCGCAACTTCCCGCAATTTCACCGCATAAAATCACATACAACCCCGCATGTTTGATCGCATAATCAAGGATTTTAGCCCGCATAATCAAGGATTTTAGCCCGCGTTTTTCTGGAGGGTCTATATATAGACGACCTCCTCCATTACTATGAAGCATCCAGGAGTCTCAGGTCTTCTAGGTCGGGTCTGCTCTCTGTTCCGAGAATAACCACTAAACATGGAAAAGCAGCTTTTAGTTATTATGCCCCAACAATTTGGAACAAACTGCCTAAATCGTGCACGTCCGCCGAAACACTTTCTATTTTTAAATCCCGACTAAAAACGCACCTATTTGCTGCTGCTTTTAATTGAGCTGCCCATACTCACACTACAGTATGCCTTTTCAGTCATGTATTCTGTACCTGCTGTGTTTATTTATTTCATTACCTTTGCTTATTATGCCGGTTTTTAAATGCATTTTTAATAATGTATTTATGCTGTATTTGTTCTTAAATGTTGTTTGCTTTTAATCTGTAAAGCACTTTGAATCACCACGTGCTGAAAAGTGCTATATAAATAAAATGGCCTTGCCTATGTTGATGTTACACATGGAGCTGCTGTGATGCAAGTCACATTTCAGACTTGATCTGACAATTAAAGAATCGTACCGTATACAACAACGTTCTAACCTCTATCTAACCATATTGTGCATTCATATTGTATATTTCAAAACCGGTTGTGATCTTTCATTTGGGGATAGCAGTGTAGGGGTCGACCGATAATCGGCGCCTCCTGCATTTGACCGATTATCAGAATCTGCCTTTTTTTTATCAAATTGCCGATAAACCTTTGGCTCTGATGCGGCCGTTTCTCTGGCTGCAGTCACCACTCTTGCGGCTTTCACACCAGTGCTTTTCCCGTTCTAGCTCCGTGCTAGAGCTTTTCTGGTTCAGCTCCGGTTTCCCTTTTCTGCTCCCGCTTTGTTCACACCACCCAGATGTTCACACCACCCAGAGCCCGACTGGTGCTGCCGCTGCTGCGTCATGACGTCACCGTTTACATCGCTGATGAAAACGGTGTCTGAGTCCATCACTACACCTAGATTTCATGATTTGCTCCCCAACGGCGTTACGGCACTCACAACAACAATTAAATAACGACTTCTCCAACCTTATGCTTTTCTCCAGAGTGCCGTGGTTCATTGTTTATTAATGTGTTTCAGCGGCATTTACCGACCGCTGCAGTGCTGGCTGCTCTTGCACGGGAGTTTCTTCTCCCGTTAGCTCACACTGCAGCGGCCGCTCTAAAGTATTCACTGTCCGACTGTCACACAAGCAGCTGATACATATCCCCAGTTCCCCTTAAGTGAATGTGTGTCAGTCTGAATTGACGCTGTTTGACATCACAACGTTGTTATGAAAGTTTCTCTGGTATAAAATGGATGATGTTAGCATAGCAACCGAAGCTAAACTGACTACTTGCTATTGCTATCCTATTGTAGAATAAACCGTTTTCTACAGGCACATTTTACCAGCGTATTTTTATTATGATTCTACTTGTGATAGTCGGACACGACAACCTGTGCAGCCCATGTATTGATTCCATCCGATAGCTGCTATAATCAGTGGCGTTTTCTCCCGGAGGCCAAGGGAAGCCAGGCTTCCCCTGTTTTTTCAGATTGTAGTTATAATTTAAATAAATAAATAAAAACACTTTGTTTTGTTTTGATAATTCTCCTTTGCTGTGTGTTGCTGCCGGCCCGTCTCTCCCCCATTCTCATTGAGTATTTTACAAAGAGTGAAACAAACAGCGCCCCTCTAGATGTTATGGTGAAACAGTAGATTGCACTCACTGTTGCGAGAGGAGGCCAGCCGAATCTGGCTTCCCTTGGTGAAAAAAAATTGAGGGATTGACCAATCAGATGAGGCTCACGGGATGCCCCTGCCAACCTGTGATTGGTCAGGGCCATGCCAAGGGAAGCCTGAGGCGGCTGGCTTCCCTTGCCTCACAATCCAATCAAATCAACTTAATGTAGCAGTGACACGTCCTAAAATCCGGAAGTAAGCTGCGCATGTTTCCCTCCATAGGATTTAGGAAAATAGCTCGAAATAAGGTCAGTGGAAAACGAACCGGTTAGATAAATGCAAGTTGTGTTCAGTTGGATAATATCAACATGTCTACTTGGGGTGTTGAAAATAATCGTTTCTACGATGCATTGCGATGCGGATGTGGACATGGACGATTCGGTCTCGATGCAGTGACGGAAGATAATCGGTTATAGAGTAGTAACGTTGCTTCCTGATTTTCCGGCCGCGGCTTTACTATAACGTTTTTTCTGTCACTTTAATATCAAATTGGTCGGTGACACAGAGATCAGGGAACAGACGTGACAGCGGCACAGCAACACGGAGCAGTCTGCTTTATCCACCAACACAAGAACACCAGTCCAGAACCAACAGCAGAAGGACCCGCTCTCAATCACTCCGTGTCGCTGCGGCTCAGAGACACAGGGTCCCTGTGTCTCTGAGCCGCAGCGACACGGAGTGTGACAGGGATTTATGTTTTTCAAAAATAATCGCGTTACAATCATGTCAGGTTTTTGGTGGATTTAATTAAGTCTTGGATTGCAAAGTATGAATGTCCTCTAGCAATTTTCAGACGATATATATGTGTGTAAAGTTTGTGAAGGCAGGAGGAAAAAAGCTTCCGTGATCACCGTCTCCTCTCCGTTCCTCCAAGCCCCGCCCCCTCCCTGAAAATAATGAGTGACATGCTGATAGTGACCCGATAGAAACTTTATTATTCACTTAATCACTGAGATATAATGAAGCTAATTTAATCTCATACATTCATGGGATTCATGTAACAGTAAGACTGTAAGTGTGCACCCACATGCAGTATTTTTGTTTGTATATGCTGTTGTAAATACTCCTGTTGTCTGCTGTGTTCAGACTCAAGTCCTGTGTGTGATGCCACATTCAAGACATTCAGTGTCCTTTCTTAACAGAAGACCGTTGCTAGAAGCTGCAGCTCGACTGCAGAAGCATTAGCTTTTTGTTTTTGAGGATGGAACAACTTCACACACGGAGACCTATACAATTCATTTATTTTGGTTTATAAATTAATGTCAAGACATTTATGTTATTGATTTCTGAAGCACTTTCTAAATAATAAAAAGAGTTCATATGTATTTACTGCATGTATGAAAAATAAGCCATGTGCAGTAATATAGAAAATTGAGGATGCAACGCATTGGTATGAATCGTGATGCACCGGGATATCGAACCGAATTGAATCGTTGACAGGATAATCGTAATCGAATCGAATCGTGAGACCAGTGAAGATGCACAGCCCTAATGTCTACCCTACTTTTATCATTTTCGAAATCATAAATCGAATCGATAGAAGATAGATAGCGTCACTGCACCACTCTCACCGCCGTTAGAAAGTAGCAAGCAACTGAAGCAAGTGCAATTATGGAGAGTGGAGATTTGGAGTATTTCATCAAAAATAATTGTACTAAACTTCCGCTACAGCAGCAACAACAAATACAATCTGATGAGAGGCCAATGCCCAAACTGGAGCTGTGTACAGCGAGGAAAAAAGGAGCGAATCGGACGTAAAACGTTAAAGCTCTCCTGATTTAGTTAGTGAATGAATGCTTATAGAGTTTCGGCTGGAGTGCGTGCGGACCTGTCGGTTAGATAACAGGCGTGTGTAAGTCCTGCATCTGATACAAATGTGTGTAAAATGATACCGGGTGCTGTAATCACTCATCCGGTTACGTTATCACATTGACCACCACACCCCCGACCCAAAAGAAAGGACGTATTATTGGCTTCCCCTAATTTTTTCCCCACGCCACGCTACTGGCTATAATACAAAACAAAACGTTTGCGTCTCTCCACAATGATCAATAACAGTGAACGGATGGTTAAAGTAAGGTACAAATGAACAGAATCACAAGAAGCCTGGTTGCCTGACTTTATAAAGTATGTTTATAAGCACTACTGCTTGTAGGCAGGCATGACGAGACTCTTCAGTCGACCCATGTTCAGGGGAGGTGGGTTTAGTTTCCTGCACGCCTCGACGTAAGAGAGACGTAACCGCCTCTTAGCTCCGAAGCTCTTGCCCCTAGACCGACAATTTTTTGGAGCTGGAAGTGAACCGGATTCCGGAGCTAAGAGGCGGCCTCTGCGATGTGAACAGGAAAAACCGGTACTTTTCAGGCGTTGGTGTGAAAGGGGCATCTGTGTCCAGGAGCAATGTCCCGCCCACAGCGCTATCTGATAGGCTATTACTGAAGTGTCAATCAACACTGAAGATTTTCGGGGCGGGAGCCAGCCAGAGAGGCGGGACCTTCTCAAATTACAAGCAGGTGCGAAAGAACGCAGACACAGACTGAAGCAAGCAGCAGTGCTGAGCGGCAGAGCCATACATGTGTTTCGAAGGTAAGTCAGTTGAAAGCCGAAGTTCAATAAACATCCCAATCCCCTCAGCTGAAGTTGCAAAAACACCACGATCTATTGATCCAATTCTATCAGTTTTCCAGTTACAGGGACGCGGGAAGTCAGACAGAGTTGGGGGTGTGTGCAGTGTCTCGCAGCGGAGTAACTGTGGTGCGGAGGGGGGGCTGCGAGTGGAGCCTCGCAGTTTTTCAGGTTGATATGTGAAGCTCATTAGCTCGCCAACATGTATCCAGCAAATGTTTAGCAAAATATTAGAAGTGAGGCTACTAGACTGACGGTCTACTATAATAGCCTCACTTTTAATAGTTTGCAAAACATTAGCTAGCACTAGTGTTTTGCAGTTGCTAGCAGCTTATTGGGATGTTATGCTAGATAGACAGGCATTGTTTTGATATCATGAATTAAGCATTATTGTTAGTTAAGCATGTCAACAATAATAAAACTGTGGGTTTTCTCCGGAAGTTTTTCCTTGTACGATGTGAGGGTTTAAGGACAGAGGGTGTCGTATTGCCATACTGATATTCTGTACAAACTGTGAAGACCACCGAGACAAATGTAACATTTGTGATATTGGGCTATATAAATAAACATTGATTGATTGATGTCAGCCTGCAGCCCCACTTTGAACTCTCTGTCTCTCTCTAACTCATTGCAGATGGCTGCACTAAAGAAAAGGGCACAGAGGAAACCAGTTGTAAGATGTTTAAAAGTTCATTAAACATAATATATGCTTAAATGCATTTCAAAGAAGTTGTGTTGGAGTTTGTGTTATTCCACCTTTTGAAACCAAGATTATCTGATTTTACTGCAAATGTATATCGGTTCCAAATATCGGTTATCGGTCTCCTTGAGTACTAATAATCTGTATCGGCCTTGAAAAAGCAAAATAACAAAATAAACAAACAAAATAATAATGAATGGGTCGCGAAATATACTTTGGTGGCCGTTAAACCTGGGCGGCCCAAGTAACGTCTATGTGAGGGAAACCCTGGACTTGAATTTTGAATTGAGCATTCCCTTATAGATACCATCTCTTTACGTATTAGTGATGGGAATTCCGGCTCTTTTTAGTGAGTCGGATCATTTGGCTCGGCTCACTAAGAAGAGCCGGCTCTTTCGGCTCCCAAACGGCTCTTCATGTTACCACAGTTTACCAGAGCCTCAGTTTCGACGCTGCGAGGCTCCGGTGCTCACAGTTCACGCGCGTGCTCCAGCACCCCCAAGGCTCGCCGGCAGAACACTTTCCGTCACAGGAACACGCTTTGCTGGAGGAGAAAAGAATCCCACCACACAGCTTTGCCCCTCCAACAGAGGGATGTCCTCGTCCTTTTTCCTTTTCGTCATTTCAAGCGATAAAAACTCTTTTGGATGCCCTCGGCTCGAGTTCAGGGCGTTCCGAGCTGAATAAGGGCCTCAAATGAAGGCAAGACGCCCGCCTGGCGGAAACGCTGGAATTAGGAATATATTGTGATGAAGTGCACACTGACCTGAGCTCCAGGGGTCTTTTTGTTCTCGTCCATGCTGCTCTCAGTGCTCCTTCTCCGGCTGGGTCTCTGAAATAAATCAACAAAACTAGAGCTGACACAAAACAAGACAACTCAATGCAACCGACAGACACAACAAAACTAATCCACAGCTACTTCGTAGGTTCATAGCAGAGGTGAGAAGTAACTAAGTACATGTACTCAAGTACTGTACTTCAGTACTATTAGTATTTAGAGGTACTTTTACTTTACTTGAGTATTTCCATGTAATGCTACTTTGTCTGCGACAATAGGAGACAGTAATAAAGCTGCTTCACTGAAGAGGAGAAACTCACAGCTCCAGGACTCAGTCAGTCAGGAGGAGACTAGAAACAACAAGTCAATCAACTGAGGATTCATCCTGTAACATAAAGGAGTTACCTAACAGAAACCAGAATGCTAACGGTAATAAAGAAGAGTTACCGTACTAAAACAATATGCTGAAGGTAGAAAGGGAGCGTTTACTCAAACTAAACGATATAATAATGTTAGAGAAAGTAATTATTAAGGTATTTCCTCCACCTGAAGGAGAATAAAACACACACACCTGGGGCTGCGTTCATAAAGCTAGCCGATAGCTTTTAGACTGCAGCTGTAAGACTGTAGCTGTTCGACGATAGTTTTTAGATTTCAGCTGTTCGCCGATGGCTTTTAGCCTTTATTTAAAGATCATTTGAGACTATTTTTGGCGCACATTTGAAAGTTTTTTTGTGAGTTTCTTTCTTCCAAGATTGCAGCTGTTGTGTTAAATAAGATAACTTCTGATTCGTGATTAACTGTAAACTAAGAGGTGTAAATACACTTAATGAAACCTCTGCAGATGTTTAATCCACTCACCTCTTCTTCTTCCGGTTGTTGGCGGATTGCAAAGAACTTTTCCTAGTGGACCCTCACTATTGCGGTAAGCGTGTTGTGAGTTTCGGGCTATAACGGTAGCTACTTTAGCTTGATAGCTAGCTATGGCTCCTTCCCCACCCTCGGGTGCTATTTCCTGCTCTCTGTCTTATGTTTGGTCACCTCCCTTCCTCCTTTACTGGTACCGATAGGCATACATGTGCTAAATGTAGTACAGTTGCTAGGTTGGAGCATGGATGTATAATAAGAACGGTTGGAGAGGGGAATTATAGCCATAGATAGTACGCTTAATAATGACGTCACGCATTGTCAGTACGGCAAGCCAAGAGGACAATTTACACGGCCAAATTCCGCAAAGACTATTAAAAAATAACAATCGACAGTGAATATAATGGAACTGTGTCGGGAAAGTGAAGTGTTAATTAAGTAATGTTATTGAAGAACTGAAATGTATAAAATTGAAAGTTAATATGTAGCATATCCCTCCGAAATACGGTCGTAGACTTTACTGATGATTTAGAATGTATTGAAACTCCAGACTCAACGTAAGAGCTTGTGCCTCTTCGGGGGGTGCTAACATTTAAATATAAACTGTATTCTTTACTTTCTCCGTCTTCACACACGTTCAGAGGATGAACGTGTGTACTGTCTGCGGGAGTTTACGCTGTTGATAGGTAGTTGTTGTTGCTATGTCTCTTGTTTTTGTTATGTGCTCGCGGTTTACTGTAAATTCCCAGATAAAACTGGTTGTACTTCATGGTCAGATAAACAAAGATGCCACACACTGCCAAGTGGATCATTTAAATCACAACTTCCTCGTTTGATTAGATAATGTGTGTACTTTGCATTCTCAGAAATATGATATCGCTGCTGAAAAGGCACAACAACAAAAAACTAGAGAAGGGATCAAAATGTGATGGACCTATGTGCACATTGATTGTCATGGATGAATATAATTATATAAAAACTGATTGACCTTAATGTATAGGCTGATTTAAGATGATGTTTATGCCAACTAACTGACTTGGTCACTATGCATACCACATGACAATATCTATAAAGGAAACAGTTGAAACAGCATTGAAGATGCCCTTTGCAACTTGAAGGATTCAGCTTTGCTTTGGTATACATTCATGGAGAAATATGTGTTTCAGGGTATGCACACAGTTTAATTTAAGTGCAAATTATCCGATTATTAGATTAGATTCCATGTAACTTGTTAGACGTTTTATCCAAAGCGAATTACATACATTCAGTAGGCTACTGTGGACAATCACCACAGGAGCACTTTGGGGTGAAGCGTCTTTTCCAGGGACACAACAACATGCTGGCTGCAGTGGGATTGAACCTGATTTGAAGATCAACGCACTGAGCCACACCCTCCAGATTTTGATAACTGACTATTTTTACTAATTTAGTCAAATGTTATTCAAAGATCAGTTATTTTTATTCTGTTACACATAATTTCCCAACATAATGTAGTTGTAGTTAATTAATTCCAATAAGACAAATGCATTACGCATTATACACACTAACAATACAAACATAAGAGCATAAAGAAATATTTTGATTTCTGTTCACTGATAATGATTGCCATTAATAATTAGAAATGATTGACCTCAATGCAATGTTGATTACAATGTCCCTTGACTTATTTTCCACGCAATGCCACATGTTGTATAAATTAGACAGTTGAAATACAATACAAAAATTGAGAGGAAAACATTAAGCCTTTCTTGTTCCTAATATTTGGCAAGATACATATTAAACACACATACAAATCAAATATAAAAGCATTTAAAACGTTTTTAATTTTCCACACTGATTACTGACATGACTCAGTGAAACTGGTTGATCTTAATTAATTGTTACATGATTATAATGTCCCCATTAGGGTCTGACTTGATTGCTTGATTGATAAAAAGACATTATCCTGTTTTTGTTCATGTTGATTGGCAAGTCACATTACTTTTTGTGTTGGAGTGCCTCAGGTTTACAAAGCTCAAACTCCCATCCATCTGCAGCGAGCAACACAAGTCTGTACAAGAGCATCAGCTGTATCAAAGGTCATTGATACACGTGTAACCTATTCAGACCTAATCCAGCCTGGAGCCGTACACCTCCACCTCACCGAGTGCCAGCCTGCCAGGTACCCGGTTCTTCCAGGAATGACGATGTTGACGTAGCGACCGTCCATCCCGTTACACTGGAATGTTTCCGTAAAACCTCCAGGCATGCTTGAGATCACAGCACACCTAGCAGAAGAAGAAAATAGTTAAAGACAATTTAAATACATGGATTCTCTAAAGACACACATCATTTCAAGTTACTGCACAGTGGTTACAAATATAATGATATCCATTATAACAAGAGCTACAGTAGTAATGAAGTGAATGAACTGTACCTCGGATTGTTGTTGCCATCGTTATCAAGAGAATCTCCAATTGTTATCTCTGCTCCATTAATATACAAAGGGTTATTTTTGTAGTTGGTTATCTTAACAGAAAATATGTTGTGGGTTTTGCCCAGGTCCAGTCGCCACCATGGGTTCAATTCATGGTTTGTGTGGCACAAGAAGCCTTTTCCCAGTAGCTGGCACGATTTCCATCAATGGCATTATAAGCACTGTACGTTTGATGTTATGATGACTGTGAGTGCTTTTCCTTGGGGTGTGTTATGGAGATCTAGGACCCAACACCGTGGAGAGTACAAGTCAAAGTGATCAAAACAAATAAATGGTGAATCAGACAGAGCTGTCTTTCTAGTTATTTATTTGAAGCTTCAAATACATAAGATACAATAAAAATAGACACAGGTCTCACAGAGCATAGAATAGTCTGCGTGAGTGTGCGCCATACAATGTGTTAGCAAAGCTTATATACAGAAGTAATGGGAAAGTTAGAAATCTGTCTTCACACGGTCACATTGTTAATAGACATCTGTCCTTGAGCGGTAGATAGCATAACGGTTCTCAGAGTAGGGAAGTTCTTGTGTGACTGTGTGTGAGTCTCAACCCAGTAGAGAAAGACAGCTCTGTGGCCTTGAAGCGCTTGGGAATAAACCCAAAGTAGAGTAGAAGAAAAGAAAACAGCACATCTCAGGAAAGCATTTGGTTTAAGCATATAAGGATATAATAAAAATGTCCACTACAAGTGCCAGGTTCTCTCCTGCAAACACAACACATTTGCAAATAGCTCTGATGCTCATTTTCCTTAATTCTCTCTGTAGAAAGAAAGCATATTTTGTATATCCTAAAAGAACAATTCTGTCTATTTGCAAAAGTATACCCTTTCCAGTGGAAAGAAGAAAATGCAGGAAAGGGTCATGGAAAGTTGTTGATGCATGTTGTTAATTGGATCATGATAAATGGTGCATCAGTAGAAATACATGTGTTTATACAGTATGTCGGTGTCCACAGTATATATGACAGATTTGCAAATTGTCACCTCTGTTTCCTCCAATTATTTATCAAACGATATTCCCCATGAATCATTTTCATGACGCTAAAATAACCTAGCTGTTGCTTCTCACTAAGTTAGATGTCAGAGTTAAGAAACATTTGGATCAAATACAGTATACAGTAGATGTGCCAAATGTGGTTCAAACTATGGTTTGACTGCAGCTGTATAGAAAATTAGCAAGATTTGTCTAAATGAAATCTGGGTTGGCTCTCCAATTATATTTAATTCTCACCTGTTGGAACGACGGTAACTAGGGATGCACGATAATTATCGGCCCGATAATTATCGGTCCGATATTAGGAATTATGACGTCATCCCGATAAACCCGATACCAGTATTAATAGCCCCGATAATATACAATATATTTTTTGGGTAAAAAAAAGAAAGAAATACTGCGGTGTGGGTGGATTGGGATGAGGGGCGCTTGTTTTTCACTCGGCTCCTCCCGTTTTGCCAGTACTGTGGTATTAGTGGTTTAGGAAGAGGGGAGTTCTTCACAAATCCAGCGCTCCCTAATACTTCGAACCTGATCAGTCACCTGAAACATCGCCATCGCTACGATGGTGTGTTAAAAGCGTACGAAGACAATAATACAATACAAAGTGTGTGTGTGTGTGTGTGTGTGTGTGTGTGTGTGTGTGTGTGTGTGTGTGTGTGTGTGTGTGTGTGTGTGTGTGTGTGTGTGTGTGTGTGTGTGTGTGTGTGTGTGTGTGTGTGTGTGTGTGTGTGTGTGTGTGTGTGTGTGGTGTCTGCGCGCGCGCGTTGGAGCTATGTGCAACTCAAGGCATATGCTCATACCGGAGCTGCCTGGACGCTGCAATCATGTTGCTGAGTGTGCTGACTTTTCGTACAATGTCCCACTGTCTGGCTTCCTGCATAAAGTCAAGTGCTCGGCGCAGTTGTGGCGAAATGTCGCTCCTCTGTTTTCATTTAAACAGCTCCTTATATCCGTTAGCGCAGCTAGCTAGCACCAGATGCTAACAACAACAATGCACGTAAGGTCTCTCTCGCTCGCTCGGACCACACATACACACACCCTCCAGGTCCTCCAGATGGCCAGTCGGTGCCTGCCGGTGAGCGTGGAAGTGTGGTCTGCCACAAGCGGGCGGCAGGAGCGGGGCTGTCAGCATCAGCTTGTTGATGGTATTTTAAACTCGATGCGCTCTGAAACTACGGGGCGGCCAAGGACAAAAAATACACATGCGTTAATCGCGTTAAAATAATTAGTGGCGTAATTATTTTTTTTATTATCGGTTATCGGCATCGGTCTTGAGAAGCAGGAAGTTATCGGTATCGGTTTCAAAAAACCAATATTGTGCATCCCTAACGGTAACCGTAAACCTCCACCTCGCAGAGTGTTAGGGTTTTCTTTAAACCACGTAGAACCACGGTCACTTTGGAATTCACCTCTGTTTTTGGTTTCTACCAACTGCTAAGATAAATATCTGTCTTTGGTGTTGCACTACCTCTGAATTAAACCTAAGTACAGTACAATACAATGATAATGATAATATTCACATAGGTGGAAGTGAGTGAGAAAAAAGTAACGGTGCAAAATCAATTTAACTGCAAATGATGAATTTCAGTGACTTATCTTAGGTGGAAAGGTAAGGCAAGGCAAGGCAAGTTTATTTATAGAGCACTTTTCAACGCAAGGGAATTCAAAGTGCTTTACAAAACAAAACAAAAACAAAAGCAAATGAAAGACATTAAGCATTAAAAAAGAAAAGCTAATCAAATAAATATTAAGAAAAAATACATGGATAAAAGTTACAGTGCAGTCTAAAATATAAATAGTTCAATTAAACATTACAAGAAAAAGTACATGGATAAAAGTTACAGTGCAGTTTAAGATATGAATAGTTCAGATAAAAGCAGCGACAAAAAGAAAAGTCTTCAGTCTGGATTTAAAAGTAGTCAGAGTTGCAGCGGACCTGCAGGTTTCTGGGAGTTTGTTCCAGATACTTGGAGCATAATAACTGAACGCTGCTTCTCCATGTTTAGTTCTGACTCTGGGGACAGAAAGCTGACCAGTCCCTGAAGACCTGAGAGATCTGGATGGTTCATAATTTAGCAGGAGGTCAGTAATGTATTTTGGGCCTAAACCATTCAGTGCTTTATAAACCAGCAGCAGTATTTTGAAATCTATTCTTTGACACACAGGAAGCCAGTGTAAAGACTTCAGAACACTTTCTTAGTATTAGTGAGGACTCGAGCAGCGGCGTTCTGAATCAGCTGCAGCTTTCTAATAGATTTTTTAGTGAGACCTGTGAAGGTAAGGTAAGTTAATCTCTAAAAATATGTTGCTGTCGTAAAACTAATGACATGGAGTTCACATTTGAAGCTTTCATGCCACACTATCAATGCTTTATTTTGTCCAGTTATCTATACCAAGTGAAACGTCCAACAAAAATCACTCAAATCCGAAATATAGCATGACATACACCAGCGGATACTACACAAAGCACTACATCAAATACTTTTCTAGAGATCTACAGGCGCATGTTATGATCACAAATTAGAAGACATTTCACATTAAACTCTTAATTAAAACTCAACATCTACTAGTTCACAATTTCCTAAAAATGCAACTTAACAAATAAATTAGACAATTTCTTTCTGCAATAAATGTTTTAGATGTGATGATTTTCTTCATGGTAAAATAGCATATTGCAAGGTTAGTATTCATTAAGGCATGTATAATCAACAATCACAAATAAATTATCTTAATATCTTACCTGCACTGAAACTGTAGGAGAAAGCCGCCTTTCACATCTTTTGTGCTGAACTTTTAGAGGTTCACGTCTTCTCTGAAATCGCTCCATGCTCCTGCCGCGCTCAGCCATGTTGCAGGTTAGCTGCAGACCCTCCGGAAATGACCTTCCGTGGTCATGACACATGTGTTGGATGGGGCAGGGCAGTTAGCTCTGCTGTAGCAGCATGCACTTTGCAGGTGCAGAGGGTGGAGCAGCCCCTCCCCTTGATGGGTCATCAAAAAGCCCGGGAAAGTCTCCAACTTTCAAAATAAGCAACGAAATGAAGAAAAGCAGGTTATTTATATTTGGATGGTTTTGTTAGTTTCTTAAAAATGTATCAATAAGCTTTATGTATTCAACCCTTAGATGCCCAGTGGCTGGACCCTACACTCTTCCATAAGTGGGTCAAAAAGGACCCGTATTAGAATAATATGTGTTTTTATGCCATTTTTGTCATTTTGGTTAAAAAAATCACTTGTATAATATTCAATATTATATTTTGGTTCACACTAGAAATATTTTACATTTAATCTTTCACTATTTAGAATTTTAGAATTTTTTTTTACATTTTGAAAACAGTTTCTCTTACCTGCCCTGCAGCTGAACGACCTATCCTACCTTTATTTCCTCCCACCTTGACTACTGTAACTCACTTCTCTACGGCATCCGCTCCCCGTCCCTTGATAGACTCCGAATTGTAAAAAAATGTAGCCGCCCGACTCCTCACACACACCAGATCATGGCACCACATCACACCAGTCCTCAAAGACCTTCATTGGCTTCCCTTCTCCCAACGCGTCACTTACATAATACTGGCCCTCAACTATAGCCCTCCACCATCTGACCCCCCACCCCTATCTCACTGGTCTTCTCACCCCCTACCAACCCCCGCCGTCCCTCAGATCCACCTCAACTGGTCTCTTGTCCCCCCCAAGTCCAGGCAGCATTGGTGGGGACAGAGTCTTTTCAGTGGCAGCTCCCACGATCTGGAATTTCCTCCCCCAAAATCTCCGCTATTCTAAGACCCTTACAGTATTCCAGTCCCTTTTCAAAACTCATCTCTACTACTCTGTTGAGGTCTCCATATTAGTTTGAATACTTTAAATGAAAGGTATTTATAATTAAATATAAACAAATATATTCTTGTATAACCCTCAATGAAAATGCATTATATTTTATGTTGTTCTATAATCACAGTATATACCACACAAAGTTGTTTGTTAAGTTGAATTTAAAAACCTATTATAGTTTATGAGTGTCACTGAAAAGAGAGGGGAGACAGTTTCTTCCTTCACAGCGGTGCACAAGCGGGGGGGGGGGGGCTCCTGACTTGTTGGAGAAATACTGAGGCCCAAAAAAGGTGGTTATGCCATGACCTAGAATAATATTTTAAGACATATTCAGTCCTGTACATCAGAGGCCATGCCCTTTTTCCCCACAAATATGGGTATATAGGTGAGGACGGTCCTCTGAATTTATGCTGGATATAGGTGTTCTGTGTATATGAATTGATGCAAATTGGTTTGTTAAATGAAAGTTTGAATGTGCTTTTTATTATCACCAGCCATTTATGAGGAGATGCCTCTAACTTCTGTCTGACGATTTTAAATGTGACAACTGAATTGGGCAGTTGAAGTTACAATTTAGGGTAATAAATGTAAAACTGTGAATTGAGGTGTCATATTAGAAAAGGACCACAGCATGATATGTTTTTTATGATTGTCATGTTGTAACGAGAGAAGGTAAACACCCTGTGGAGCAAAAGAGGGATTTTAAATCTTAGTAACAAGCAATATCTCAATTGCAAAGGATTTAGTCATAGCACTGTTAGAATCCTTAGTGCATTATGCAAAGAAAGAAGCAAGACAAAACTCTGTCTATTAGCATAGGGTTCATTAGACCTTGAATGGGGAATACCTCAAAATCAAAGAGGAAATGGCAAAAACAACCTTTATATTATTTTATCATTGTTTTTATTTATATTATTATTTTTCTCTTCACATATTCTTAATTTGTATATGCCTGGGATCGCTTAAACAGATTTAGCGGGTGTCTGAATTGAAACAGCAGTTAATTGAACCTGGTTCTTCAGGAGTTAGTAGAGGTGAGATCTTGCTGACGTTGGTGGATCTGAGCCAAGCAGTACACTTACAGGGACTCAATAGCTTCTGTTAGGTCAATTAGTAGGTCTGAGTAATTTGCCGGAATAAATTAACAGGCCTCTCAACTCCGACAACTCATAGCCCCCCCCCCCAACAATCCATGCCGGTTGATCAAGTTTGATAGTCCTATACCCCCCACCCTAACCTTCCCTTATATTGTGCGATTTTGAGTCCATGAAAAGTCCTATAAAAATATAATGTATTCTTATTATTATACTGACAGGTATCAGATCTTGCGGTCCTGAGAGGTGTCACTTGTGATGTAGTCTGTGTGGTCTACAGTGAATGTATTCCTGACAGCCACAGGTGATAATAATCAAACGTTCCCATAGGATTCCATAGAAAATGCATGCGGGTCATTTTTGACCCACTTATTGAAGCTTAGGGTAGTAATACAAAAACTACAATTTCTTAAAATGTACACAATTTAAATGAAAATGTTGAATAACAATCAACATCGGCACCTCTGTTGTTTCCCCGACTCAGACGGCAAGGAATCTGGGTGTGACCCTAGATAACAACCTGTCCTTCACTGCAAACATAGCTGCTACAACCCGCTGCTGCAGATACACGCTTTACAACATTAGGAGGATATGTCCCCAACTGACCCAGAAAGCGACGCAGGTTCTGGTCCAGGCTCTCGTCATCTCACGCCTAGACTACTGCAACTCCCTCCTGGCTGGTCTACCTGCATGTGCCATCCGACCTCTGCAGCTCATTCAGAATGCAGCGGCTCGTCTGGTCTTCAACCTTCCAACATGTTCCCACACCACGCCGCTCCTCCGCTCCCTTCACTGGATTCCAGTAACTGCTAGAATCCACTTCAAGACACTGGTCCTTGCGTGCCATGCTGCGAATGGATCTGGCCCTTCCTACATCCAGGACATGGTTAAACCGTACACCCCAGCACGTGCACTCCGCTCTGCATCAGCCAAACAGGTCGCTGCACCCTCACTGCGAGGGGGACCCAAGTTCCCATCAGCAAAAACACGTGGGTTTGCTATCCTGGCTCTAAAATGGTGGAATGAGCTCCCCATTGACATCAGGACAGCAGAAAGCTTACACACCTTCCGGCGCAGACTGAAAACTAATCTCTTTTGACTCCACTTCGAGCGATAGAACTATTAACAAAGCACTTATATACTAATAAAGGACTGGCTTATCTAAAGCCAGTTGAGTAGCACTTGAAATGTTTTTGCTCTATGAAACCTGATGTACTTATATGATTCTGTTTTCTTCAAGTTTGTATTTTGTTGGTCGAACGCACTTATTGTAAGTCGCTTTGGATAAAAGCGTCAGCTAAATGCAATGTAATGTAATGAATCGCATGATATCCAAAACATTTTTTTTGAGGAATAGCTGGAATATGAAATGATAAAAAATGTAATTACAAAGACACTTCACCGGGTCAAAAAAGACCCACTTATGCATCTAAGGGTTAAGGAAGCTTGCGAAACCCAAATAAATTATTCACATGGAAAAACAGTTACAAGCTGCCATCTAAAGTACAAATGTAAAAGGGTCAGAGATAAAAAAAAAAAACTTAAACTTACTTGAAGTATTCTGACCTGGATCTCTTTGTGCCGTCTATTTGTTCTTTCATTAGCTGGTGATTTGGCATACTCTCTCATCTCCATGTTTCTTATAGAGACAGTCTTCAACCACAGCTACATAAAGCCCTTTGTAAATGTGTGAATGTATCCGTTTTATAGCTTTTGTGGTGTGTGTATGTGTCTGTGTGTGTGGCAACAGCGAGCCGATAAACAAAGAAGTGCTATCTTATAAAAGCATCCTCCCGTTTCTTGTAAGTTCTCTTGCTTTAGGTGAAACGCCCTGGAATCTTTTTTACCCTGACAAGCGCTAAACACTCATTTCACACACAGGATGATAAGCATTACATTTGTTCGAAGTTAACAAACATTATAAATCTTCTCTAAATAATTGGAAATATCTGCTCCAACCTTTACTCTAAATGTCCTGTCTGTTAAAAAGGCCCTACCCAATTGTACATTCTCCCTCCAATACCCATTCTACTCAATTTGATCAGTAACCCATCCCTCCACACAGAGTCATACACCTTTTCAATGTCCAAGTACACTATTGCCATTATCTCTTTCATTTTCAATGTTTTTCCCACATCATTACTCACTCTTACTAATTCCACATCCAGAGCTGACCTATTATCCTGTCTCTTCTCCTTCACGTTTTCATTCTCTGCTAGTAACTGCTGTTTTTGCTACCTATGAATATCACTGAGATGCCCCCCACTATGTACTGCTGCAAGTGTCCTTCCTAACATATCTGCCTTCTCTTTACCTGTCACTGCCAGCCTCTCCCCATCAACCAAAGCTGGAATTGTAATGGCTTTCCTTTTCCCACTCATCCGCTTAAACATGGACCAGACATCACCTAATGTTACTCCTCTGCCAATGGTAGAACACAATTCTCTCCATGTTCTCTTTTGTGTATATTTGATTGTCCTTCGAGCAGCTGCCCTTTTCCTTTGAAACTCTATAACATTATTTTGTGTCATGTTTTTCTTTAATTCTCTAAATGCATTATTTCGCTCTTTAATAGCCCTGCTGCATTCCTCATTCCACCATGGCACCACTTTCTTCCTACCCTTGGTTGTTGTTTTGGGTATACTGTTCTCTGCTGCATTTAGTATATGTTGCGTTATTTGGCTTGTAATGACCTCTATGCTTCCCTCTGATGTTAGCAGGTGTACCGACTCCTCACACCATATCCTACATTTCCCCCAATCAGCTTTAGCAAAGCACCCCCTGGTTATTACACCTCCTTCCTGCATATATACACATTATCATTTTAGTAAGCACTGGATAATGGTCACTTCCTACAGTGGAGTTATTCAAAACAAACCATTCGCATGTATGAACCAAACAGTTTGACACTAATGTCAGATCCAGGCATGAGACTTTCCCCCTGTGTACATGTACTCTTGTGCCATGCCCATCATTAAGGCATACTAGTGTTCTTTCCTCCAGCATTTCTTCCACTATATTTCCGTTACTGTCTGTATGGTTGCTTCCCCATAGACTGTTGTGTGCATTGAAATCACCACACCAAACTTCCTTCCTATGTTTATTGCCTGCTATTTCTTTAAATATATCAGTGGTTAGATTTGGACATGGGTTGTATAAATTGATTATCCTAATGTTATCTTGTTTTCTAGGGTTGCAGATTTCCACTATAATACAGTCTGTATCATCAGGAGATTGCACCTCCCTATATGCCACACCATCTTTGAGAAATGGCTGCAGGATCTCAGGTATGAAAGTGGACAGGTAGACGAGAAAGGCTTTTTTGAGTCTCAGAGACCAAGGTCCTGTACACTTTGCATACATTGACTGCACGACTTCAGGTCTGCGATGTGGACAGTACACCTAAAATACATCACTACACAACCTGTGATATTTGAAAATAAGGGAATGACATGTTTATAATATGCTGCAAAACACAAAAATATGCAGGGATGCAAGTCTATTTCTCAGGTCATTCAGTCTGATCATTTCAACAAGAGAATAGAATCAAACTGAAAACATCGTGAATATGTTCTAGATTCATGAAGCAGATTAATGAACAGTGAAACTCGCTCATGGACTTTAAGGTGAATACTTTAAGAAAACGTGTTCCCACACTATTTGTAGGAGCCATTTTATGGGCGTTGTTGGTGTCTCAGTTTACCATATGTATATGTATAGTGCAACATTATTTTTGAACACTTGGTGGCAGGGTTTAGCTGCACAGGGTGTATAAAAGGGTTCATTGGTGACAGGAGAGGAAGAGGACACAAGGCAAGTTTATTTATATAGCACCTTTAAATTCAAGGTGCTTTACAAAAATGAAAGACATTCAGACAAAGGCATTTATAAACAGTAAAAGATAATAAAAGAAAAAATACATGAATAAAAAGGTTACAGTGTAGTTTAAGATATGAATAGTTCACACAGAAGTTCCACTTTACTGACACAGGAGGAAGAGCATACCGATTCTACCAGCTGGCCAGCCCAGACAGATGCTCATACTACAACTATTGACACAGTGTACTTTAACCTTGGTATGTAAAGCAATAAAACATCATTCTAAAACTGCAGCAAAATACCAGAACTTCATACGTTTGTGTCTGCGTCAGGATCACTCTAAACCCTGCTGTGAAGTAATGGCATAAAGATATAGGACACTGGAACATTTAAATTGCCATTACATTAAGTAGAATAGTACTCCGAGTGAAACTGAACAATATAAGAAACCTATCGCATTGGATTGCTTCACAACTGACACCGTCACCCCGGATCAGCTGGACAACATGCCACAATCAGCTGGAGATTGTCACCACCTGAGCTCATCAAGAAGGCGAAAGGAGACGCCGAGAACCAAGACTGAGAAAGCGGCCGGGTATGTGCAGCACTAAAACTGGATTGTATATTGGATACATAAGCTGTATTGGACAATGGCTTGGATTTAATGCTGCAATAATGTCAGCTGTTTGAATCAGCGCCCTGTCAGCAGAAGGACAGGCAGCAAACGAAAATGAAAGGAACAGTGAACATTATGCCTGTTACGTCAACAGATGGCGCTGTTGGGATGGGATCAGTAAAGGAAAAAAGGATCACTCAACGCATGGCCAATAGATGGAGTTGTTTATTGTAAACTGTGAAAAAAACAAAATAAGCTTAAATCAGGGCCCTACACTCTTAAAACCACTATGGGTTTTCTCCTGTGTGAACACGAAGATGTGATTTGAGAGCACTTGATGTAGTGAACATTTTCCCACACTCTTCACACCAGTACGGTTTTTCTCCCGTGTGAATACGGTGATGTAAATTGAGATGAGTTGATTGAGTGAAAGTTTTCCCACACTCTTCACAGCTGTACGGTTTTTCTCCTGTGTGCATACGTTGATGTGATCTGAGAGCACCTGATTGAGTGAAAGTTTTCCCACACTCTTCACAGCTGTACGGTTTTTCTCCAGTGTGAATATGTTGATGTGATCTGAGAGTACCTGATTCAGTGAAAGTTTTCCCACACTCTTCACAGCTGTACGGTTTTTCTCCCGTGTGAATACGTTGATGTGATCTGAGAGCACCTGATGTAGTGAAAGCTTTCCCACACTCTTCACAGCTGTACGGTTTTTCTCCCGTGTGAATAAGTTGATGTGATCTGAGAGCACATGATGTAGTGAAAGCTTTCCCACACTCTTCACAGCTGTAAGGTTTTTCTCCAGTATGAATACGGTGATGTGATTTGAGATGACCTGATGTAGTGAAAGTTTTCCCACACTCTTCACAGCTGTACGGTTTTTCTCCTGTGTGAATACGTTGATGTGAGCTGAGAGCACCTGATTGAGTGAAAGCTTTCCCACACTCTTCACAGCTGTACGGTTTTTCTCCCGTGTGAATACGTTGATGTGATCTGAGAGCACCTTTTTGAGTGAAAGTTTTCCCACACTCTTCACAGCTGTACGGTTTTTCTCCCGTGTGAATATGCAGGTGGATCTTTAAATCTCCAGATGTTGAAAAAGATTTGTCACATTGCTGACAGCTGTGATGTCTCTTTCTTCCTTTCAGTTTCTAGAACAGACGGACAGAGAAAGAGAGAAAGTCAATCTAAAAAGCATAAATACACAAGTTAACACAATAAAAACTCACCAGGGTTCCCCACACAGACTATACTTGGGCGGGCCGCCCAGGTATATTAACGGCCGCCCAAGTATATTTCGCGACCCATTTAGTTTTTTTTTTAATTAAAAAAAAATGTATTTGTCCGTGCCCACAATGCCATCTGCAATTGATTAACTTGTGGACAATGATCCCTCGCTCCCTTGCTCTGATCTCGCCTCCTTCTGGCCTGTTAAGTGGCCTGCCTCACACAGGGTGACTGGCTGTCCACATGATGTGGCCTGCCGACATGGCCACTGTCATATAGGGATGCCAGTGATTATTCGAATATTCGTTACAGTCTCCATAATTGAATATTATTTTTAAAAATCTATTTTATTTATATATTTTTTAATTATTATTTATGTTTATTTTTTCTGGCTTGGTTTCAACCAAAATATAGACTAATGCTAATAATAGTATTAATAATTGTAAATAGCCATTGGTCACACCACCAGTTTGTTTTACTGTAAACTTGGAGGAAGCCTGCGTGCAGAGCAGATTGCTCTGCACGACTGCGGTCGAATCATCGATTATTATTCGCCAGGGCTGCCGAATAATCGATTTTAATCATGGTCAGTTTCTGGCAACCCTACTGTCATACATATCATAAATCAAAGCCCTTGATTGGTCTCTGTGTGTCATTCAAGCTCGGGATAACCTCAGCTCAGGTGAGGTAAAGGACTCTGAGTGTTTAGATGGTTAACTTAGTCTAAGTTCTCAGTGGGTCTCAAACGGTGTGGTCACCATTTATGTAAACACATATTTCCATTTGAGAGAGTAGTGATTGGTCTAATGGATAGTGAGGTGGGCTGAAGAACGGAAGGCTGTGAGTTCAAATCCCACCAGGAACACCACCACTAGTGTGCCCTTGAGTAAGGCACTTAGCCCTTAGCTACTCCAGGGAGAATGTCCCTGTAATCGGTCATTATAAGTCGCCTTGGATAAAAGCGTCAGCTAAATTAAATGTAATGTGATTAGTAAAATATGCATGAATAAATAAATAAAAAGTTAAATAGGTGAAAAAAGGTAAGATACACTTTTAAAACTTGTCTTTGCTGCTGCCTCAAAGAGGAGCAGGGGGAGAGGAGCGAGACAGGAGAGGCTGATTCAGGAGCACAGACATACTCACAACTATAAATGAACCAAAAATAAATTAATAAACAAGTTTCAGTGTTTTTTTCATATTGGAAATGGTATGTTATTGGTTATGGCCATGATTTTATGATTATTGAAATGTATTATTGATTATTGAAATGTATACAGTTTGCTCCAAATATCTGGAACAAACTCCCAGAAACCTGCAGGTCCGCTGCAACTCTTACTACTTTGAAATCCAGGCTGAACACTTTTCTTTTTGTCGCTGCTTTTAATTGAACTATTCATATCTTAAACTGCACTGTAACTTTTATCCATGTACTTTTTCTTGTAATGTTTAATTGAACTATTCATATTTTAGACTGCACTGTAACTTTTATCCATGTATTTTTCCGTAATGTTTATTTTATTAGCTTTTCTTTTTTAATGCTTAATGTTTTTGTTTGTAAAGCACTTTGAATTGCCTTGCGTTGAAAAGTGCTATATAAATAAACTTGCCTTGCCTTACAGTTATGTTTCATATAGGTGTTTCCATAGATCTAGCCTCTTTATTTCCCCCTAAAAATGCAACAGATTGATGCATTTAACTCCAAAATCAAAAAAATCTTACCGGGAGGGCATGCCCCTGGACCCCCCTAGAGGATTTGAGGTTGACCCCCACTAAAAATCATATGGATAGGTTCCTAAATACATTTTTTTTTTTTTAATAGTAACCCATTTCCATATTGTTAGCAATTGCATGTGTGTAACCCTCCTGTCCACAAGAGGCACTGTGTAGGGAAGCAGGTAGAACTTCCTCACAGAATATAAATAGAGGCCTGGATGAGGACTTCCTCCTCTTTGTCCTCAAAACACCCAAACCAGAATTGAGTGTTTGGTAGTTGTTCGCCATGTGTCTTTTGATTTACCAATGTATGTAGAATCCTCTTTGTAATTTTGATGTTTGCACTTGAGTAACCTCAATGGTATTGAACACATTTGTTGTTCAATGTAGTAATGAATATAATTTAGTTCGAATTTGATTGAAGTACTATTTTAATGTGCAAATGCTGTAATCAGTTTGTTTCACCTTTCTACTAGAACCATTGGCAACAGTAAAACAAAGAAGTTTAAACTCCTGTCTCCTGGTGGTTTGTGGCTCCAGTTTGAACATTCATCTCCAACAAATGGTCCTTCGAGCCGGAGACTGAGCCACACTTCACACAGTGACCAAATGACAGATTCCGGGACTGATGACATGCAGACAATGGATGAACCCAACAATGGAGGTCAGGCCATTTCTACTGAGAACATGGATGGATCCGAAGGTGTCCCAGACTTAACCCAGCTCTACTTACAAGAGGGCCCGTCTCAAACATCACCTAGGCCATCCACACCTGCTCATCAAACAGAGCCTAGCCTTTCACCTGCACCCTTATTGCCTACCCCTCATCTCATTCTGGAATCAGTACCCCTGGAAGTATTAGCCAAAGCCCTGACAAAGCCAATAAGCCATCGTGACCTAGGGTCTAGACCCAAAAGAGATAGACCCCTGATTACTATGGTTTTCCACGGCGCAAGGCAGCATCCCGAGTATCTCATAGTTTAAGGAGTAAGAGGACACACTTCAGCGAGTCGGCATCAAGTGTCTCTACAGGCTGCTCTAATACAAGTCGACATTCAAGAGACAGCCGCCACGCTCCTAATTTGAGTGATCTCCAAGCCAGTATTCTCCAGGAAAAGGGAAGAAAAGACAAGCTGGAGGAGCTTAAAAGACAGCAATTGGAGGATAAGCAGCTGGATGAAAAATGCAAGTTAATTGATGAAAGGGCCAGAGCTGCTCAGCAATTTCAAGAAAATGCACACTTAGACGGCTTTCACACCAGCGCTTTTCAGTTTCTAGCTCCGAGCGGGAGCTTTTCTGGTTCAGCTCCGGTTTCCCTTTTCAGCTCCCGCTCTGTGCACACCGCCCACTGGCGCCCCAGAGCTGCCCCTGCTGCGTCATGACGTCACCGTTTACATCGCTGATTTGCTCCTCAACGGCACCCATTACGACGCTCACAACAACAACAACTGCGTCGGGTCGATGATCGTGTTGCTTTTAATCACACGAAGCCAGAATAAATTGAATAACGACTTCTCCAACCTTATGCTTTTCTCCAGAGTGCCGTGGTTCATTGTTTATTAATGTGTTTCTGCAGCATTTACCGACCGCTGCAGTGCTGGCTGCTCTTCCACGGGAGTTTATTCTCCCGTTAGCTCACACTGCAGCGGCCGCTCTAAAGTATTCACTGTCCGACTCACACAAGCAGCTGATGCATATCCCCAGTTCCCCTTAGCCTAAGTGAATGTGTGTCAGTCTGAATTGACACTGTTTGGTATCACAACGCTGTTATGAAAGTTTCTCTGGTATAAAACGGGTGATGTTAGCATAGCAACCGAAGCTAAACTGACTACTTGCATCCGATAGCTGCAATAATACAAAACAACACGTCTGCCTCTCTCCACAATGATCGATAACAGTGAACGGATGGTCAAAGTAAGGCACAAATAAACAGAATCACACGAAGCCTGGTTAGTGTTGCCTGACTTTATAAAGTGTGTTTATAGGCACTACTGCTTGTAGGCAAGCATAACAGTCGACCCATGGGAGGTGGGTTTAGTTTCCTGCACGCCTCGACGTAAGAGAGACGTAAGCGACATCACCTCTTGCCTCTGGACCGACATTTTTTTGGAGCTGGAAATGAAGCGGATTCCGGAGCTAAGAGCCGGCGCAGCTCCGGTGTGAACTGGAAAACCCGGCGCTTTTCAGGCTCTAGCTCCGAGCCGGAGCTGAAAAGGCGCTGGTGTGAAAGGGGCAAAAGTGAGAGAGAAAATGATCAGACAGGTTGAAATGAACAGATGTATTCGTACTAAAGAACAAGAGCATGAGTCAGCACAACTTGTCACTAGTTTCATAAAACACAATCTTTCTGAAGAGGATGGAGGAGCCTGTGGTCCTACAACCTCATCTTTTCATGGAAATGGAGCAACGTCTTCTTTTTATGATCTGCCTCCATCCAGGATATTCACTCATGCCCCCCCAAACTTGACATATGCTGACTCTCGCTCTCATTTAGCTTTAGCTCCCCTGCTTCCCTAACTTAGCCTTTCCAGAGGACTACCTAAGGCCTCCCAAATCATTCCCAGGCCTCAACCAATACAGCAAAGCTTATACACTTCCCAGGCTCCCTCTTTTCCCTCAGCAGCTACTGCTGAAACTGCAGCAACGTCAACTCCCCATGTGGCTGCCCAAGCTTTACCTTCATCCTTTCACCCTGCATCTGCTACAGTAATGCCCTGTGGCCTTTCTATTCACCATGGACCTGTGACCTCGGTCACTGCTGAAGCCCCTAACAATATGATATCCATGCCTGGTAGCGAACAACCTACCTTTACTGGTAGTCTACAGCCAACGCAAGCCATGTCCTCCCAGCAACAATCTGTTTACCCGCATGTTCAATTCCCAAATGTTACAGATCTGCTGATAGCCTCTGCTTATGGTATACCAAGACCCTCTATCCCTGTGTTCAAAAGTGGTAGAGAGAAGGATTTTGCCCTCATGAAAATGGCCCTCGACGATCACCCCCATCTTACAGAGCAGTATAAATACCAAATACTCTTGGAACATGTTCAGCACTCAGGAGCTAGCAAATTAGCCAGATCCAGCATGCATGACGCAAGACCATATTCCACTGCCCTCTTAGCACTCAAAGAAAAGTATGGTCAGCCAAGGCTGCTAGCTCAGAGAGAAATAGGTGAAATACTAAATGCCCCCATTGTTCGCATTAATGACGTGGAAGCCTTTGATAATCTGTCCCTGTCTATCCAATCCATGCTCTGGTTGGAATACTGCTGTCCCTAGAGGGTCCTGATGGGTGCAAATTAAGATGTGGTTCTCATGTGGACAGACTCCTCAGTAAACTCCCTGTGCAGTACAGAGATGGATGTGTTGAGCACTGCATTAATCGTGGCATTCTAACTGCACAAGCAACCCAAACCTATACCCTCCTTGACCTATCAAAATGGCTACAGTTGAAATCCAGAGCTAAACGCATCGCAGAGAGAGCTGTTGAGCTCCACAGACAGGAGAAACAGACAGGAGAAACCATGGACTGGAAAGGAACGCCAGCCCCCCCCGACAAGTCTGCTCTATCTATCAACAGCATCTGAAATAGATGGCACACCAAAATACTACACCAAAGAAAGGATGAATGTCGAAAGGCCTAAGCCCTACTGCCCCTACTGTAACGTTAGAGACCATTTCCTTGGTTCATGCACAGAATTCAAAGGACTCTCCAAAATGAACATTTCAAAATGGATCAAAGAGAAAGGCAGATGCATTAAATGCGGAAGAATCCATAAAATGGACAAATGCACCTTAAAGAGGCCATGTAATTTATGCAAGGACATTCACTTGACTATTCTCCATGACTTTAATTCAAACAAATCAGCTACAGTGATGTACACATCCCCCTCCTCAGAGCTTCTCTACATGGAAAAACCTAACCGCTCCCATAAAGTCATGTTGAAAATTGTCAATGTACTTCTCCACAACGGAGACAGAACCCTCACAACTCATGCAGTCCTTGATGATGGTGCTGATCGATCCATCCTGCTCCCCTTTGCTGTCCAGTGTTTGGGTCTCTCAACACAGCCTGAAACAATCTCACTATGCACAGTGCGGCAGGATATAGTGCAAGTAAGTGGAGCAACTGTTTCCTTTGGAATCTCCCCCATTGACCAGCCAACTGAAAGGCATGTCATCAACGGAGCATTCACTGCTGAGAATCTCGGCCTTTCAGATCACACTTACCCTGTAAAACAGTTACAAAAACAGTTTCACCATCTCAGAGACATTTCATTAGAGCCAATTGACCACACATGCCCTCTTGTCCTCATTGGCTCAGACTATGCCCATCTCATCACAGCCACAGAGCCAATTCGCATTGGGCCCCCCGCTGGCAGTACACACAAGGCTAGGATGGGCCCTCCAAGGTCCAGCCAGCTTAATCCAAACCCAACAGACTCTTCCCTTCACACTGACCTGCCTTAAAAGTGAATTACTCAAGAACGTGGAAAGACTCTGGCAGATGGACACCTTGCCCTATGCAAATGAAAAGACAGCCACAAGGTCGAAACAGGACAAGATGGCTCTCGCTCTTCTTCATTCCAAGACAGAACGAGTAGAAATAGATGGTGTAATGCGCTATGCCACTCCCCTGCTGAGAATTCCCAATATGCCTGCCTTTCAAGCCCCCAAGGAAGGCGTTCTGCCTCGTCTCTGTACCACAGAAAGACGCTTGTCCAAAGACTCACAACTTTCTGAGAAATACCAGGAGGAACTGAATAAACTCACAGAGCTTGGCTATGTTCAAAGGATCCCCAACGAGCAGGCTGAGCAACCACAGGAAACCTGGTATTTTCCACATCACATAGTTGAACACATTGCTCTTTTGAATACATGGGACAAACCCTGAACAAATGTCTTCTGCCTGGCCCAACACTTGGTCCCTCACTCATTGTAGTACTCCTCAGATTCCGCCAAAATGCCATTGCCATCTGCGGAGACATAAAGGCTATGTTCCATCAGGTACGCCTTTTGAATGAGGACAAACCCCTGTTACCCTTCATTTGGAGAGGGATGCAGCTTGAACAGGAACCCAGTGTGTATGAATGGCAAGTTCTTCCTTTTGGAACAACCTGCAGCCCATGCTGTGCCACCTTTGCAGTTCAAAAACATGTCAAAGATCATTGTGATGGAAACGAGGAGGTCCTTGAATCCGTCCAAAATTGTTTCTATGTTGATAACTGCCTCCAAAGCTTTCACTCCCCCCAAGAAGCAAAGTCCCTCATCGACAAAATGAGACGTCTGTTCTTAGAGGGTGGTTTCGACATAAGACAGTGGGCTAGCAATGATCCATCCGTTATAAAACATCTCCCTACAGAGTCCAAATCCAAGACTAACGAGTTGTGGCTCTCAGAGGGTGGAGACCCTAAAGAGCCTACATTGGGCCTTCAATGGAACTGCCTCAAAGAATCGCTGGGCTATAAAAACAGAACAATCACTTATCACCAACCAACAATGAGAAATATCTACAAGGTCTTGGCATCTCAATATGACCCCTTAGGCTATCTGATCCCTTTCACTACCCGTGCAAAGATACTGGTGCAGGATCTATGGAAGCAGGATAGAGGATGGGATAATGTCATTAAGACAGAAAGCCTATTGAGGAAATGGCAATCAAGGGAGTTGGAACTGCAAAATCTCCCTGACATCAACTTCCCTCGCTGCTATCTCCACATCTTCACCAACACAACCACCGACCACCATGTGCATGTTTTCTGCGACGCCTCTGAGCGTGTGTATGGAGCTGTTGCGTACCTTCAGACGCAGGATAAACATGATCAAACTCATGTCAGTTTCATAATGGCCAGATCTCGTGTTGCCCCTAAGCGCCAGCTATCTATCCCACGCCTTGAACTATGTGCAGCTCTATCTGGTGACCAAATGGCCAACCTCCTTAGTACCAAACTCACTATTCCTCTACAGACCCTCTGGACAGATTCAAGCACCGTCCTATCATGGATAATATCCGACTCTTGCCGTTACAAGGTGTTTGTTGGCACAAGAATAGCTGAGATTCAGACCCTGACCGACACAAAGAGCTGGAGGTATGTTGACTCAAATAATAATCCAGCTGATGACATAACTAGGGGAAAAACTCTAGTCGAAATTTCACATAAATACTAGAGCCGGGACTCGATTAAAAAAATTAATCTAATTAATTAGAGGCTTTGTAATTAATTAATCGAAATTAATCGCATTTTTTAAAATCGCATTTTTAAGCACAGGGCCATCTAAGCTAATTTACAGGTGGCCCTGAGCCCAATAGAGATTGCCCTGAAAAATGCATGCGGACGAAATGGCACGAAGGGTTTGGGGGGCCTCCGTCCCCCTAGACATTTTTTAATTTTTGCAGGTCTTAGATGCTGTCTGGTGCATTCTCTAGACTGAATTATAAGATGAACCACCACAATATTATATTGTACAATTTCAATTGTATTCTTCATTTCACTTGTTTGTTTGTTTGTTCTTGTTTGTGTTTGCTCGCTTCCTGCTTAGCTATAAGAAACACTTAAGTTGTTGGTCAAAACACTTTCTATCTGATGAAGGCAAATGCCTTCCCAGATGGAAAAAAGTAGAAAACATTACATTCAGTTATAACTGCCAAAACAAACATTATTTACACTATTATGGCCCCTGTTAAAAATGTTTGTAATGTTAACTACTGTAAATTGGTCGAACGAATGCCTCCTCATCCGGAAGCTGATCGAGCAGACCCGAGCAGCAGTCGAGAGGAGCGAGCGCATCCGCGAAGCACACGTCAGAGTTCCCGTTAGCCGGCAAATCTAAATATCTTCGGTCAAAATAATTTCCCTTTAGAGCAATACCGCTTCAGTTGCGCCACTTATGTGACAAACAAGAAGAGTATGTGACAGACAAGAATAGTCAACTCTAATGTCTAACACTTAATGTGGAGAAAGAGATGTCCTGTGTGGGTTGATTGTGCGTTGATCTGTTGGTAATGCCTCGGGGTTCCGGTGGGCATGTAAACAAATGCATAATGCTGCGCTATACTTTGTGGCCTCATCCAGTTGCATAGCGACACTTATTGTGTAGTTGTCTTTTAATAAGCAGGTAGTCTATCATTAGCTAGAACTAGCTGCATCTGATCGATATGGACATAAACGCGAGTGAAGTCTAATCTGACGGGAGAGAGAGATCAGCTGCTGCTGACGAGTCGAGACGCAGCTCTGCATGATCGCATGCAGCGGTGAGCGGAACAAAAGTAACACACACTTCAGGTTAGAATATCACACGTAGCTATTTTAATTACCTCTCAAACTACCTAAACTAGTTATACTGTAGATATGTTTAGTTTTACTGTCGGGTCACTCATTACTGGATCCGCGAGCTGCATGATACTGGCATAATAGGTTGCCCGATCGGGCAACCAGCAGGTGAGGCTTCATTGCCCGAGCTAAATGCTAGATGGCCCCGGGCCATCGGGCAGTCCTTAATGTCGAGCCCTAATCCAGTGAGCCAGGGAGATGGTTATTCTCTCAGACGTGGACTTACTTATCCTGGCCCTGAAACCAGTCATCTGGTTGAGTGTGGGTTGGGTCAGGGTGTGGTTCCTTGCACTCGGAGTCGGGCTAACGTCCACGCTAGCTGCTACATGCTTTGCATTTAGGTGATACTTTAGGCTTGATGTGCTGCGGTGATATGCACATTCTTTTTTGCATAATTTGCACACAACCGTGCTCTTGTCGACGCTTCCATCCGTCCGTTTTTTAAAACAAAATGTCCCATCCACGGGGCCGACCAAAGCGGTCTCATCAGCTTGTTCGTTCATGTTTGACTATTGTTCACCGTGGTTTGTTGTTGTTTGAAGTCCCATGCTGAAGTCATGAACGTTAGTTGGTGCTCCAGTATAATCGGTACGCTTGAAACTCATCCAGTGAGAAACGTTCTGCTGTGCAAAAATAAGTGCGATTAAAGTGCGAATAAAATGCGTTAATTTTTGTGTAATTAATTAATCGTAATTAACGCGTTAAAGTCCCGGCCCTAATAAATACAGATGGAGTCAGGGCCCGTCTTTCCTCTTGCTTAATACAAACTGTTGGCCAGCTAATCCATGTCTTGAAACTAAATCTGAGCCTGTTGAGAAAATCCGAAAATCAATGTTCTGCGGAGCAGTAATGACTATGAACACAAAAACTCCCGACCCAACCAAGTACCATACCTGGGACGACCTCGTCAACAATACCAGGAATCTGCTCTATGGGGCGGCAGATAACATTTCAAACATAGCACAAAGCTATACAGACTATACAGAGAGACATCTTCTTCAAAGGGCCCAAGCAGAGAGCTTCCCTGAAAAATTCAATGCCCTCAAAAGAAAAAATAAATCAATTCTAAAGAGTAGTAAACTCCTATCTTTGTCTCCTGATTATGACCCTGCTCTTGGGCTCATCAGAGTAGGTGGTCGACTTCGAAGAGTAGAGAACCTTACCCAGGACAGTATCCATCCAATAATATTGGATCCAAAACATGCCATAACTAAACTCCTCATCAAGCATTATGACGAGAAACTGCTTCACCCAGGCCCTGAACGGGTACTTGGGGAAATGAGACGCAGGTACTGGATTCTTCGTGGGCGCCAAGCCATTTGCCAGCATCAACATCAGTGTCCAGACTGTCAGAGTGGAGAGCAAAAACAAAGAAGTTTAAACTCCTGTCTCTTTGTGGTTTGTGGCTCCTGCCTGTACCTGTTCGCTCTCCCATCGCGTGAAGGGTCTGCTAACAAGCGACCAACAGAAAGGTCAATGTTAATGTTGTTGCATTTTTTTTAATTGAGACTTGCTTGACTAACATTGATAAAAGACTCGACTTGACTTTGACTTGGTATTCATGACTTGAGACTTGACTTAGGCTTGAGACAGAAGCTTGTACGAAGCCCCTAGAGGGCAATGAAAGAAAAAAAAGAGAGAGAGAAAATCTCGTTCACAGGAGAAAGTAGGAAGTGGAGCGCACAGGAGACAGCCGTTTCATTGCAGACTGTTATGTTTATGTGGGGAAATACATACATTATTTGAGATATATTTCAAAGTCGGACTTCATTTTTAGGGACATTTCGGCCAGGGGTGTAGAGTTATTTGTTCAAGCACTGGATCAGCAAAACAGGAGAGTCTGTGAACCAGTCTGCCTTGACCTATGTATTCATGTCTGTGACACTCACAGTATCTGCTGCCCACAGCTGTTTTATAGAAGAACCCCCTTCACTTCATGAAATCTCTGCAGCACCAGGAGGCAGTGTAACTCAGCAGAATCTGAGAAGAGCAGCACCAGCTACAAAGAGCTGTGCCTTCACTGTGTTTACCTTCATTAGAACAGCTAACGAGCGACCGCAGGCTGCTATGTTTTAACCACACGCACCTCTACACACACACACACACACACACACACACACACACACACACACACACAATTATTCCCCCCATTACCTGTTTTACGATTTCAGAGCCCCACTCTCCATTGTTGTTAATGTTGAAAATAAAACTCTAGTTTTCATAACCACTGATTTAAATGCGGAAACGGCTTCTTCATCAGGATTTCGTAGGACTTAACTTGCTTGACTCTCACCACAGTAACTTGAGACTTGCACATGTATGACTTACTCCCACCTCTGGTATACAGGAGACAGAGGGAGACGGCATCCTGTCACTGCGAGTCTCAGTATGCTCCGTTCTTCTTGTGTTTTGGTCTAATTATTATCTAAACCTTGGTGTGTCTGTATGAAACATCATTTTGAGAGACCATGCTTTTAAACCTGTGGATTACATTTGACTTCTGGCCATACAACTTTCCAAGACACACCTGAGTGACAGCACAAACAGGTGTGGCGAGGAGCCCCGGCCTCTACGCTGCTACAGCCACGAGGCTATGCTAGAGCTACAATGCGATCGGCCCCCTACGAATACACCAAGCCATCTGTGCTCTTCGTTATTGGATGACATCCCTCGGGAGCCGCGTATCAACACCAGGAAAAAGAGACGAGGAAGGAGGGGAGGAGGTGTTCAGAATCGCCTACGGCGGAGATTCAGCCGGCCACCACTTCCATCCATCAAACTCTTCATGAGTCAGCAATCACTAGGGGGATCCAAGATGGCGCCTGTGCCGCTCCCTCAGCTCTCTGCCTTTAGCTATCCTGCTTTTGTTCTATGTTTGTCAATGTCTCTGCTCGTCTATGATCGCAAAGCTCTCCTCCACCTCAGACCCTCACTGGAGTTTATACTGCTGCCCAAACCTACATCTGCCAACCGTAAGTCGTCTCCCCCCCTCTACTGTCGGATATTCCCACCTAACTGCGCCGGTTGCCCTGCATCCTGCCTCACCGAAAGCGTTTTAGACGACGGGGAAAGCGTGGTGGTGCGCTTGTCCATCAAAAAGCATACCTGACGGCTTCTTCTGGGACTTATCCCAGCATGCAGTAGCAGGAGCAGACGGCTTCCTCCAAGCAGACAGAGGAATACAGTTTTTGGAGAAACCCTCAGTAGAGGGTGGCCGCCAGAAACACCATACTGCCCCCTACTCTTTGCCCATCACCCGCTCGTTGTAGAATGCGTACGCGTCCTCCGGAGTCTCAAAAGTGAACGTTCCATCCTCAAACGAGACTTGCAAGCGAGCGGGGAAGAGAAGCCTAAATTTCACTCCTTTCTGGTAGAGGGCTTGCTTGATTTTGTTGAAATCAAGCAAGCAATGGTCAGCATTGAGGGGACGCAGGCGTGTTTTTCGCCGCTCCTCATGCCGACGCTTACTTCGTGTCTACCACTCTCTGCCATCAAGCTATTTAATTCCCATACACAGCGGAAATATTGTTCTCCTCTGGTTTTGTGTTTCTGCCATCTCCGCTGCTCAGCCGACTATGTGTGGCTGTTGTTTAGCTCTTAGCCTCTGCCATCCTGCTATTAGCAAAACCAGCTCACCATCACGCTCTGCTATCAGTATAGTCTCCGTTCCGGATTTCTCCAACTGGGCTCCTCTCTGCCACACTCCCAGGACTATCCACGAACTCTTCCTCAAGTCCGGCCATTCCAACTGGGCTGTTTTTCATCACCGCTGCCGAGGTTTGAGATCCGGTTTCTGCAGGGCTAATGGTGCTAGCTGCTAGCTGGCTCGCCGCTCTTCTCGTGATGCTGCTCCATTACTCCACGCTGGAACTTCGTAACTTTTTCTACCACACTATCCCCGACTGCCTCGCCGTTATCTGACGCAGGAAGTCAGTCAGAGTTGGGGGTGTGTGCAGTGTCTCGCAGCGGAGTAACTGTGGTGCGGAGGGGGGGCTGCGAGTGGAGCCTTGTAGTTTTTCAGGTTGATATGTGAAGCTCATTAGCTAGCCAACATGTATCCAGCAAATGTTTAGCAAAATATTAGAAGTGAGGCTACGAGACCGACGGTCTACTATAATAGCCTCACTTTTAATATTTTGCAAAACATTAGCTAGCACTAGTGTTTTGCAGTTGCTAGCAGCTTATTGGGATGTTATGCTAGATAGACAGGCATTGTTTTGATATAATGAATTAAGCATTATTGTTAGTTAAGCATGTTAACAATAATAAAACTGTGGGTTTTCTCCTGAAGTTTTTCCTTGTACGATGTGAGGGTCTAAGGACAGAGGGTGTCGTATTGCCATACTGATATTCTGTACAAACTGTGAAGACCACTGAGACAAATGTAACATTTGTGATATTGGGCTATATAAATAAACATTGATTGATTGATGTCAGCCTGCAGCCCCATTTTGAACTCTCTGTCTCTCTCTAACTCATTGCAGATGGCTGCACTAAAGAAAAGGGCACAGAGAAGAAACCAGTTGTAAGATGTTTAAAAGTTCATTAAACATAATATATGCTTAAATGCATTTCAAAGAAGTTGTGTTGGAGTTTGTGTTATTCCACCTTTTGACACCAAGATTATCTGATTTTACTGCAAATGTATATCGGTTCCAAATATCGGTTATCGGTCTCCTTGATTACTAATAATCGGTATCGGCCTTGAAAAAGCCATATCGGTCGATCCCTATAACAGTGTTAGGCATTTGTGAGGTGCAACAACATGAACCTTTCTGTTGGTCGCTTGTTAGCAGACCCTCCACGCGATAGCAGAGCGAACAGGTACAGCAAGCGAGGGATCATTGTCCACTAGTAAATCGATTGCAGATGGCGTCGTGCTCGCGGACGGATATAAACAAAATAATAATGAATGGGTCGCGAAATATACTTTGGGGGCCGTTAAACCTGGGCGGCCCAAATAATGTCTATGTGAGGGAAACCCTGGACCTGCATTTTGAATTGAGCCTTCCCTTATAGATACTATCTCTTTACGTATTAGTGATGGGAATTCCGGCTCTTTTTAGTGAGTCGGATCATTTGGCTCGGCTCACTAAGAAGAGCCGGCTCTTTCGGCTCCCAAACAGCTCTTCATTGTTACCACAGTTTACCAGAGCCTCAGTTTCGCCGCTGCGAGGCTCTGGTGCTCGCAGTTCACGAGCGTGCTCCAGCACCCCCAAGGCTCGCCGGCAGTACACTTTCCGTCACAGGAACACGATTTGCTGGAGGAGAAAAGAATCCCACCACACAGCTTTGCCCCTCCAACAGAGGGATGTCCTCGTCCTTTTTCCTTTTCGTCATTTCAAGCGATAAAAACTCTTTTGGATGCCCTTGGCTCGAGTTCAGGGCGTTCCGAGCTGAATAAGGGCGTCAAATGAAGGCAAGACGCCCGCCTGGCGGAAACGCTGGAATTAGGAATATATTGTGATGAAGTGCACACTGACCTGAGCTCCAGGGGTCTTTTTGTTCTCGTCCATGCTGCTCTCAGTGCTCCTTCTCCGGATGGGTCTCTGAAATAAATCAACAAAACTAGAGCTGACACAAAACAAGACAACTCAATACAACCGACAGACACAACAAAACGAATCCACAGCTACTTCGTAGGTTCATAGCAGAGGTGAGAAGTAACTAAGTACATGTACTCAAGTACTGTACTTCAGTACTATTAGTATTTAGAGGTACTTTTACTTTACTTGAGTATTTCCATGTAATGCTACTTTGTCTGCGACAATAGGAGACAGTAATAAAGCTGCTTCACTGAAGAGGAGAAACTCACAGCTCCAGGACTCAGTCAGTCAGGAGGAGACTAGAAACAACAAGTCAATCAACTGAGGATTCATCCTGTAACATAAAGGAGTTACCTAACAGAAACCAGAATGCTAACGGTAATAAAGAAGAGTTACCGTACTAAAACAATATGCTGAAGGTAGAAAGGGAGCGTTTACTCAAACTAAACGATATAATAATGTTAGAGAAAGTAATTATTAAAGGTATTTCCTCCACCTGAATGAGAATAAAACACACACACACACACACACCTGGGGCTGCGTTCATAGAGCTGGTCGATAGCTTTTAGACTGTAGCTGTTAGCCGATGGCTTTTAGCCTTTATTTAAAGATAATTTGAGACTATTTTTGGCGCACATTTTAAAGTTTTTTTGTGAGTTTCTTTCTTCCAAGATGGCAGCTGTTGTGTTAAATAAGATAACTTCTGATTCGTGATTAACTGTAAACTAAGCTAACAGGTGTAAATACACTTAATGAAACCTCTGCAGATGTTTAATCCACTCACCTCTTCTTCTTCCGGTTGTTGGCGGATTGCAAAGAACTTTTCCTAGTGGACCCTCACTATTGCGGTAAGCGTGTTGTCAACTCCGGGCTACCCTGTTGTGTATGCTCTGCTGCCGATAGCTTATATTATCTTAAACTAAATCGATCGTTTTACAAATTCTTGATCACGGCAGCTACCAGACGTTGTAATCACACGTTACTACAGCGTAAGCACTCACAACTCTCCTTCTCGTAGCGACTTTAACTCCACAGTTGCTTACACTCCTTTCGGGTTTGCTAACGGTAGCTACTTTAGCTTGATAGCTAGCTATGGCTTCTTCCCCACCCTCGGGTGCTATTTCCTGCTCTCTGTCTTATGTTTGGTCACCTCCCTTCCTCCTTTACTGGTACCGATAGGCCTACATGTGCTAAATGTAGTACAGTTGCTAGGTTGGAGCATGGATGTATAATAAGAACGGTTGGAGGCGGGAATCATAGCCATAGTACGCTTACTAATGACGTCACGCATTGTCAGTACGGCAAGCCAAGAGGACAATTTACACGGCCAAATTCCGCAAAGACTATTAAAAACTAACAATCGACAGTGAATATAATGGAACTGTGTCCGGAAAGTGAAGTGTTAATTAAGTAATGTTATTGAAGAACTGAAATGTATAAAATGGAAAGTTAATATGTAGCATATCCCTCCGAAATATGGTCGTAGACTTTACTGATGATTTAGAATGTATTGAAACTCCAGACTCAACGTAAGAGCTTGTGCCTCTTCGGGGGGTGCTAACATTTAAATATAAACTGTATTCTTTACTTTCTCCGTCTTCACACACGTAATAGACAGTACACACGTTCAGAGGATGAACGTGTGTACTGTCTGCGGGAGTTTACAGTATTGGTAGTTGTTGTTGTTGTTGCTATGTCTCTTGTTGTTGTTATGCTCGCGGTTTACTGTAAATTCCCAGATACAACTGGTTGTAGTTCATGGTCAGATAAACAAAGATGCCACACACTGCTAAAAGTGGATCATTTAAGTCACAACTTCCTCGTTTGATTAGATAATGTGTGTACTTTGCATTCTCAGAAATATGATATCGCTGCTGAAAAGGCACAACAACAAAAAAACTAGAGAAGCGATCAAAATGTGATGGACCTATGTGCACATTGATTGTCATGGATGAATATAATTATATGAAAACTGATTGACCTTAATGTATAGTGTGGTGACCACCTATTTAACCACTGGGACATAATTCATACTTGGAACTACAGTTGCGGTTATTGTTCCCACACGGACATGTTATGGGTTACCTATAAATAGGTGTGCCCTCTTGGCTCTCTCTCTTGTCGACCCGGGCTGCGACCCGACAACAGCATGTGAATAAATAACTATTCTTGCACCTTCCTTGCACCGCCTCTGACTCCATATCTCTCGGCACTACACTGGTGACCCTGACAAGTCTCGAGAAGTTTCCGGGACAGACCCGAACACGGCAAAAGGAACTCATGTTTCTTTCTCGAAATGCCGGGGATTTTTGGAATCGTCCGTGGCTGCCACCGGCACGCGGACTGAGGCTCGGTGCGCGCCCCGCAGAAGAGCTGGGGACGTTGCTCGCCGTTCCTGCATCGGCTTTCCAACCAGCAGGGGGACGATGCACGACCTGCTGGGTAGACCAGCAAACCGATTGCTACCTCGTGGGCTTGTTTCTTCTGGGCGTGCGGCTGCACGTCCTGGCTGCGCGGGCTGACGACGACTAGCGGCTAACCACGAGGGGCTAACGACGGCTAGCAGCTACCCATGGCAGCCAGCTTCCGGCTAGCGGCCGTCGACACCAGCTAACAGCTAACCACTACAGCTAACGGCTAGCAGCTACCGACGGCTAACAACGACAGCTAACAGCTAACGACAACTAGCAGCTACCGACGGCTAACAACGACAGCTAACAACAGCTAACAGCTAACGACAACTAGCAGCGGCAGCTAACGGCTAGCAACTAACGACGTGTTGACATCTGACTGTTAACAATTTTTTTTCCGGTGCCGGAGAGGAGGTTCGACCAGCCGGTTGACCTCATGTGGACACTCTCATTTGTTTCACCACCTCGACGGCGGTTCCAGACGCCACTCACGGTGTCATCGACGCCTGGGTGGCGCACTCCTGGACCCCCTCTCGCCTCGACAGTTCCGGACGTCGCCCATGCTCCATCGGCCCATGGGTGGCGCGCTCCGGGACCCTGTCTGGCCTCTCCTGCTTCCCGGTGATGCCTCAGCACCTGCTGAGGACTTCATGCCCGCCGCCGCGGCACGTCTGCCTGCGGCCGGGTTGTGCTCCTTCCTCCCGGGGGGACTGCTCCTCTCTTCCGGGGATACCTCGACGCCTGCCGAGGACTTCATGCCCGCCGCCGTTGTGCGTCTGCCTGCGGCCGGGTTGCCCTCTCTTCCGGGGATACCTCGACGCCTGCCGAGGACTTCATGCCCGCCGCCGTTGTGCGTCTGCCTGCGGCCGGGTTGCCCTCTTTCCTGCTGGGTTCTCCGCAACACCTAGTGCGGCCCCCTTACGACGGCCCGCCCCCGGTGTGGGTGCCCTCGCCCTCGTTAGGGCCCCTGCCCTCTCCTGCGGCCCCCTTCCGTGGCCCGGTCCTCACCTGCGGCCCCCTTTCGTGGCCCGGTCCTCACCTGCGGCCCCACCCTCCTCGGCCCTTGTGATGTTTCCTCCACGGACGTGGGGATATATTTTTTTGCCATGTTTGAATTCTGGGGGGGCTTGTGTGGTGACCACCTATTTAACCACTGGGACATAATTCATACTTGGAACTACAGTTGCGGTTATTGTTCCCACACGGACATGTTATGGGTTACCTATAAATAGGTGTGCCCTCTTGGCTCTCTCTCTTGTCGACCCGGGCTGCGACCCGACAACAGCATGTGAATAAATAACTATTCTTGCACCTTCCTTGCACCGCCTCTGACTCCATATCTCTCGGCACTACACTGGTGACCCTGACAAGTCTCGAGAAGTTTCCGGGACAGACCCGAACACGGCAAAAGGAACTCATGTTTCTTTCTCGAAATGCCGGGGATTTTTGGAATCGTCCGTGGCTGCCACCGGCACGCGGACTGAGGCTCGGTGCGCGCCCCGCAGAAGAGCTGGGGACGTTGCTCGCCGTTCCTGCATCGGCTTTCCAACCAGCAGGGGGACGATGCACGACCTGCTGGGTAGACCAGCAAACCGATTGCTACCTCGTGGGCTTGTTTCTTCGGGGCGTGCGGCTGCACGTCCTGGCTGCGCGGGCTGTGCCCCACCTAGTGTCAGCCCCTAATGACCAGTCGCCACTGGATGTCATACACATGAACTCAAACATGACTTTGTTATTATACAAATATGCTCAACCAGGGCCGGCCCTCACCAATTTGCTGCCCTAGGCAAGATTTTAGCTGGCGCCCCCCCCCCCCCCCCCCAAATGCAGACACTTACACTTACTATGACTCGCGCATGCATGGTTGTGGCATTACCACCAACACAGAAAGATATGGACACAAGATGTGTGCAACTGTATTTAGTTTCCTATCCATTTGAACATGATTTAAGTGGGGGGGATCTCGCCTCCTCTAGGGGGGTCCAGGGGCATGCACCCCCGGGAAGACTTTTTTTTTTTAATATTGAAGTTAAAAGCATCAATCTGGTGCACTTTGAGAGCAACATTAGGAGCTCTATAGATACATCTCTCAACAACACCCATATGAAACAGAACTGTAAGTAGATTTTCTTTTTCTTTATGGATACTTTACAAATCACTCCCCTTTCAAACTGTATTCTTGTTTATTAATAACAACTTTTTTGTACTGTCATATATTATTTGATACCTGTTTTTCACCTATTCTCTTATTTTTTTATAACTATAATGATCATATAAAGGGGTGCCTTTACCTCACTGAGCTGAGGTTATCAGAGCCTCTCAGTCTTTCAGGAGAGAGCTCTCTAAAGCTCTCCCCCCCCCCGCGGCCGCTTACACAGTAAATTCCAATGTTAATAAAAGCACACAGAAGCTGTGTACGTTTTTTGGGAGTTTGATTTATTTTAAATGAACACAAATATAAAATTAAAACCTATAATTGCACACTACCATTATTTCCAAAAAAAAAACGATTTCACATAAACCTCTGGTTTTTACTGGGGCTGAGGCAGTTCAACTTGATTTTTGGGGGGGGGGTGTGCCATAGTTTATGGGCGCTGTACGCAATATAGGCGTAGTTATGTTAGTATAAGATAATAAGATGTACTTTGTTGATCCAAAATCGGGATATTGTGTTGTTATGAAATAAAAAAATAAAAAATCTTTTTAATTTCTAACTTTTTTATTCTTTTTTCTCCCCAATTTGTGGCGCCCCCTATGGGTTGATGCGCCCTTAGCATTCGCCTATACTGCCTATGCCGAGGGCCGGCCCTGTGCTCAACACTCCCACTCAAAGACATGTTGATAACTCTCTACAGTGGTACACAGAATCCAAATAAACAAAACAAAAGCTTCTCTAGCAGTGTTCAATTTTTATACCTGCAATTTACATTACTCTCCAAACAAATACCCTTTGAACTTGTCAAATTGTGCCTTTGTCAACGGCTTGGTTAGGACATCAGCTACCATATCTGCAGTAGGACAATATGTAATAGATATCTTCCCCTCAGCATGTGCAGATCGTACAAAATGGTATTTGATGTCTACATGCTTGCTTCTCTGTCTGGATACAGGGTTTTTGGATAGAGCTATTGCTCCCTGGTTGTCCTCATATATCTTCACTGGTACATGTGGGCTATTACGGTCTACCCCTTTTAATAGCTGTACAAGGTACATGCTCTCTTGAGTAGTAGCCGCTAATGCCATGTACTCGGCCTCACAGGTCGATAGCGCCACTGTTGGCTGCTTCCTGCTTTTCCAGGATATAACTGGACCATTTTCAGTTAAGCTGAAACAATATCCAGTTGTGCTTCTCCTATCATTTTGATCGGCTGCCCAATCAGCATCACTGTATCCCTCAAGCTTTAGGCTTTCCTCACTTTTCTTGTAATGTAGCTCTTGGTCTATTGTACCCTTTAGATACCTCAACAGTTGTTTTGCTGCAGCCCAATGTTGTTGTTTTGGTTCTGCTAGGTGTTGTGATAGTTTACTCACAATCCAGCTCAGATCAGGTCTAGTACATGTCATAATGTATATCAAGCTACCTACTATCTCTCTGTATCCTGTTGAATCGATAACTTCACCCTCAGTGTCAAAATGTAACTTTTGCTCGCATGGAGTTGACCTTGGTTTGCACTCTGACATGCCAAACCTCTCTAGCATCTTTGCTATGTGTCTCTTTTGGCTCATTTTGATCTCCCCCTCACTCTGTGTAAAGTCGATACCTAGGAAGTGTTTAAGTTCACCCAAATCTTTCATTTTAAACTTCCTCTTCAACATCTCTTTGACATCACTGAGTGAGCCGTTGTTATTGGCCGCTATAAGTAGGTCATCTACCCATATCAGCAGAATAACTCTTTCTTTCTCAGACTCTTTTCTGTAGACACAATGATCAGCATCATTTTGCACAAACCCATTCTCTGTAAGATGATCATGCAGTAACTTGTTCCAGTTTCGCCCGGATTGCTTTAAACCATACAATGACTTGTTAAGTTTGCACACTAAGTGTTCCCCTGTTTTGGATTCTGCCTCAAAACCTTCGGGCTGTTCCATATATAACTCGCAGTCTATTGGTGCATGGAGATAAGCTGTCTTCACATCCATTTGGTGTAGGATAAGATCCTCCTGTATAGCCACCTGCATCAATGTACGTACAGAAGTCATATTTGCTGTCGGTGAAAAAGTTTCCTTGTAATCAATTCCCTCTACTTGACTATAGCCTTTAGCTACATATCTGGCTTTAAAAATCTCAGATCCATCTGGGCTTTCCTTTACTGCATATACCCAACGACCTCCCACTGCTTGCTTGCCCTTTGGCAGTGTGGTCAGACTGAAGGTCTCATTCTCTGTTAAAGAGTTTATCTCCTCTTTCATTGCATCAGCCCACATTTTTGATTTCCTAGAGCCTACAGCCTGCATGTATGTTTTGGGTACGTCACAAGCAACCCTGTAGAAATAATCTACATTTTCACCTTCATCTTTACAATCAGCCTTACACTGATACTCCATTAAATATTCTGGAGCGTTTCTTTGTCTAGTGGGATAGCGTCGTGCACTCTCTCCCTGTTCTCTTTGAGTACCATCTGTCTGGATCTGACTAGCCTCAATATTCTCCTCACTATAGGACTGTACACCCACATTAGGCTCTCTCTGATTCTGGTTCACCATTTTTGTCCCTGCTGGTGTTGTGGGAATAGTTTCTCCATAAGGGTCAAAATCCATATTATGATTTGTCTGAGTCTGACTATCTGCACTACTCTTTGTGATACATTTTACCAGCCTATGTTTCAGGACTTTCCCTGTCTCAGGATAAAATACTTGGAATGCTGGGCTATATTTGTCGTATCCTACAAAAATACCCTTTGCACATCTAGAATCTAGCTTCTTCTTATCCTGTTTATACACGTAGCATTCTGAGCCAAATATTTTCATGTTGGACAAGTTGGGTGTTTTGCCAGTAAAAACACGGTATGGTGTCTGCTCTAGACGCTTACAGTAACACCTGTTACGTATCTGTGCTGCTGTCTGTACAGCATATGTCCATAACTGCTTTGGGAGTTTGCTCTCCAATAGCATGCATCGTGACATCTCAAATAAGGTCCTCCAACCTCTCTCAGCAGTACCGTTCTGGTGAGGTGAGTATGGGGCACTTGTCTCGTGCCTTATCCCTTTCGTCCTAAGTAAAGTTTGAAACTCATGCCCAGTGAATTCAGTACCGTTGTCAGATCTTATGCACTTAATGTGTCCATATGGAGCAGTATCCGCTAGGAATTTTTCAGTAGCTTTTGCTGTATCACTCTTTGCTTTGATAAAGTAGGGAAAAATCATCCCACTATAATCATCAGTAAATGCTATTGCATATCTGTACCCGTCTTTATCTGCTGGTTCTATTGGACCGCATAGGTCTGTATGTACTAGCTCTAGTGCTGTCTTAGCTTTTGCATCTGCCTGCCTGTTTCTGCTTTGAGTACATTTTCCCTGCGTACATGTTTCACAGTTATGGTTAGAAATGTCATGTTTCCCTTTGATCGACATACCTTTAACCACTTTCTCAAGTTTAGACACATCCTCAAAATTACAATGACCAAGTATTCTATGCCATGTCTGGATGTCATGACAACCATTACAAACATCATCAGTATTTTCATCCTCTACTGTGCTAAGGTAATATAGCCTACCATACACATCCATTTTAAACTTAGTACCATTTTGATGAATCAGCCAATCATCACCGTCTTTGAAGCGGACCTCAGCTCCGCTGGCTGTCGCTGCTTTCACGGAGAAAATGTCTTGTGGAAAAGATGGGATGTAAAGCGCTCGTTTGAGCCTCGTTTTCACTTGCCGTCCCTCGCTGTCGAGCAGAACAACTTCGGCTTCTCCTCTCATCTTCGCCATCCCGGTCGTTTTCGTTCCATCTGCCAGCTCTATCACATGTTCCTCGGGTCTAAAACTCTTATCGATTGTCTTAAACTTTGCCGGGTCATTAATCATGTGTGTCGTGGCACCACAGTCGACCATAAGACCTCTCTTATTTCCTACTTGATTTTGACAGTCACTTATTTTGAAAAAGAATGATGCACCGGTATCATCCTCCGTGTCTCCGTCTGCCTTCTTCACCTGATCACGGCCCAGCCCTCTGCCTCTTCCTCGGTGTGGCGTGTCCCACCGTCGCTCCTCTCGCCTCGCTTGGATCTCGTTAGGGCATGTCCTAGCCATATGCCCCATTTTTCCGCATGTGTAGCATTCAGTGTCGGCTAAGTCCATCTTCTTCCCTCTTCCACGTCCTCGTGTCCTCGCCCCGCTAGTCCTCATAACGCCGTCCTCGTCCGTTTTCATGTCACTCGTCCTATATTTGTCAGTGCTCTCATAGCTCCGCAGTTTAGTGTTGAACTCACCGAACGTTAGACGGTCGTTGGTTTGAGTGACGTGCACGACAAACGGGTTGAATGAGTCCGGTAACCCCTTCACTACCATGGCAATCTGCAACCCGTCACTGATATTTTCTTCGGCCCTTCTCAAAGACGTGAATATAGTCTCCGCTCGAATAATATAATCAGTAACAGTCTCGTTGCTTGCTTTGTGGAGAGAAGAGAGTTCACAGTACAGGCTCACGACTCGTGGTTTGTCCTTTCCCGCGTAGTGCTCTCGGAGTATTGCCAACGCTTTTCTTCCATCTCGTTTCGCGTCTCTCATTATGAGTGATAAACTCTTATCTAGACACTGCACTAATTCAGCATATGCCTCTGTATTCTTTGTTGCGTCTTCTTCAAGTGCTTGTTCGTCGTTGTAGTCTATCGCTGGCTCTTCCAGGATAACTTCACTGAGGCCGCGCAGTTCCATGTGCGCCAAAAACCTCGTCTCCCATAACTCAAAGTTTTTCTCGTCACCGTCGAATAACAACTTAAACCACCTTTGGCCTCCTTGACTGGGCCCATAACCTGTTGCGTGAGACATTATATTCAGCAGAAGTCTCCACGTTTGCAGTCAACCAAAGTAGCTTGTAAGTATGCTAACGGACAGAAGAAACACACGACCACATCGCTCAGAGTTTGGCCTGGAGTACTGAGCCGTTTATTGTAACTGCGCATGCTCATAGAGAACCGCAGTGACGCGTCCTAAAACCCGGATGTAAACTTCTTCCGGTTCCTTCGTCAAAAACGCAATGCAATTTCTCCATAGGATTTTGGAAAATAGCTCGAAATAAGGTCTGTGGTTGACACACATTTAAGAGAGGGATCACGTTTTGTTCAGCCGGATAATCTCCACATGTCTCCCCTACTTTTATAATTTTTGAATCATAAATCTAGTCGCCAAAAGCGAAATGCTAACGTTATGCTATAAACGAACTACAAGCCAGTACAGCAGCAGGGTCGCACGACTTCAACGTCACGCCAACTTAAGATCGTTTCAACTGACTTGCACTGAAACTGCACTTTGAACACTTTAAATATATTAACATTTTAAACTGTATACCCCGTTTATCTAGGCCCTTTTTGTTTTGTTTTATGTATACATGTCACAATGTGGGAAACGATATTTCTGGATGTATAACACATGTAGAATTTGTTTACAATAAAGCTGACTTTGACTTCCGCGTGCTTGCATATTTTAACAAAGCTTTTCATTTTAGCCACACTGAATTTAACTAGAAGTCATGGCTGTGTCAATTACCAGTCTGATATCGTTTTACAAAGATGACAAGAAGATTGGAGATAGAGGAGAGAACCACTACAAGTCAGGACACGTAAAACAGTGCAGCCTAGATGAAGGTGTGCATACCGGTGTTGTCAGGGCTAGCATGAGGGACAAGGTTTATAGAGTGTCGGTGAGTAGATATAGCAAGAGTACCGTTAACCTAGAGTTAATTTATTCACATTCATTCCCATCAACAAATCCATTTTATGTGTCACATGAAATCTTTATTAGGCAAGGCAAGTTTATTTATATAGCACTTTTCAACACATGGCAATTCAAAGTGCTTAACAAAAAATGAAAGACATTAAGAAATGGCATTTAAAACCAGTCATTAAAAAGAAAAGCTAATAAAATAAACATTAAAAGAAAAAATACATGGATAAAAGTTACAGTGCAGTTTAAGATATGAATAGTTCAATTAAAAGCAGCGGCAAAAAGAAAAGTCTTCAGTCTGGATTTAAAAGTAGTCAGAGTTGCAGCGGACCTGCAGGTTTCTGGGAGTTTGTTCCAGATATTTGGAGCATAATAACTGAACGCTGCTTCTCCATGTTTAGTTCTGACTCTGGGGACAGAAAGCTGACCAGTCCCTGAAGACCTGAGAGATCTGGATGGTTCATCATTTAGCAGGAGGTCAGAAATGTATTTTGGGCCTAAACCATTCAGTGCTTTATAAACCAGCAGCAGTATTTTGAAATCTATTCTTTGACACACAGGAAGCCAGTGTAAAGACTTCAGAACAGGAGTGATGTGATCCACTTTCTTAGTGTTAGTGAGGACTCGAGCAGCGGCGTTCTGAATCAGCTGCTGCTTCCTAATAGATGTTTTAGTGAGACCTGTGAAGACACCATTGCAGTAGTCGAGTCTACTGATGATGAAAGCATGGACACGTTTTTCCAAATCCTGCTGTGACATTAGTCTTTTAATCCTAGATATGTTCTTTAGGTGATAGTAGGCTTATTTAGTAACTGTTTTAATGTGACTGTTGAAACTCAGGTCAGAGTCCATGACTACACCTAGATTTCTGGCTTTATCTGTTGGTTTGAACATTGCAGGCTGAAGCTCAGCGCTAACTTTTATACGTTCTGCCTTGGCTCCAAAAACCATTACCTCAGTTTTATCTTTGTTTAATTGGAGAAAGTTCTGACACATCCAGTCATTGATGTGTTCAATGCACTTACTCAGTGTTTGAATTGGAGCATAGTCTCCTGGTGAAATGGTTACGTAAATGTGTGTGTCATCTGCATAGCTATGGTAACTTATTTTGTTGTTCTTCGTTATCTGAGCCAGTGGTAGCATGTAGACGTTAAAGAGAAGAGGCCCCAAGATTACAAATATTACACACCAGAAAACACAGAAATATCCATGAAATAAACATACAGTAGGCTATAAACAATTAAAGGGATAATTGGGAAGGCATTACAAATGTAAATATATTTTAAATAATAAAACAATCCCACCACCACAGGTATCTACAGGAGAAGAGGGAATTCTCTCCACAAAATGTGAATGCCCAGGTGGAGAATGGAAATGCAGTCATGCGGCTGCATTAGCCATCTTTGCCATCCACAGTTTCAGCTGCACTGACACCCCCTGTCAGTGGAAGAAGCCAAAGGCAGCTAAATGTACGCATTCAGTGGAGGAGCTATTTCCTCCAACCAATAACTCATTCAACCCGCTGACAAGAGAGCCCACCTCCGAAGATCGTGACTGGCTGAGGGACAGACTCGGGGGCAGGTTCTCAGGAATGTCTTGGCTTCTCTCCCCCGAGCCAGAAGAGGAACAGTACAGCTTGGAAACACTTACTGTTCCTGAAATTCTCAAATCGGTTGGGCATCAGGGACCTGAGGCAATTGTGGCAAGCATGGCATTGTCTGAGGAGCAACAGAGGGCAATTCAGGTGGCTACCACTGGTCAGCGAACCAACCCAAACTGGCATTTGTTCAGGAAAGGAAGGTTGACTGCCAGCAACGTTGGAGCTGTCCTGAGGTCAAAGCGTGTGACTGCTTCCCTTAGTGCCAGGGTGCTAGGGCAACAACAGGCCCTTGATGGTGTTTTGTCTGTACAGTGCGGGACTATGAATGAATGTGAGGGCGTCAGGGCATTCACCACTGTAACCCAGATGCAGGTCCATGAGTCAGGTTTGTGACTCTCCCAATCAGGAGTGTTGGGGGCATCTCCAGATGGTCTGGTAGGGTCTCCCGCTGTGCTGGAGGTAAAGTGTCCCTACGGAGCCAGGGAAATGACAATTAGTGAAGCATTGAAAATCAAGGGCTTCTGTGTCAGTAAGGAAGAGAAACATTCAGCCTGCGTGAGGAGCATCCTTACTGGCACCAAGTGCAAGGTCAGCTTCACCTCACTGCAAGAAAGAAGAAGAAATTAAGAAATTGTGAATCGTTTTTAATTTACATTTACTCACCTTTGCAATGTTGTGGTTGTTAGAGTGTTAGGCTTCCTGTCAGCTCGTCTGTTGGGAAGATATAAAATATTAGTTTCATGGAAGTCACACCGTCACATACAGTATAAGAGCATTAAGACATACAGTACATAGGCTAAAACAAAACATCTAAAGATATAACCTTGCACTTTGTCTCGTGAACATTTTCACTATTTTGACATTTTTTAATTTTTAATTGAACTAAAGAAATAGATGGTAGATTAATCCATATTGAAAATAGTTGTCAGCTGCTACACTAATTATAATAGTTATATTTCTGAATTAATTAAGATAAGATATTACTGTATTGATCCCAATTTGGGAAATATTTGTGTTGCAGCAGCATAACAAGAAAAACTAAATATAAGTTATTATATATACAAAAGTATGTGAGGGATGGTATATTAAATTGAATATAAATGTAAAATGTACATGTGATTTTACGTCCAAGAGAAGCTATGGACCAGAGAGTTCTCTGCCAGCCAGAGGTGATTTGTTATTAGTTCAATATGTCAAACTGATTTCCCTGAATACAATCTTTAGTTACATGGTGAAACGTTATGCTGCTACTAATTAGACTTATCATATAAGCCACACAGGTTTTAATAGGATGTATTCATTATCTTTACTTATGTTGCAGTCTTTTCAGAAGCGCCATCTCTAAAACAGCGATACAGTCACTACCCATCATTTACATTTCACCGTGACATGGACAAAAATGTAACGTCAGCTTACCTCATGGCATGAATCCAGACTCTCCTTTGGAAAACATTGGCCGGGAAACGATAGAACGAGCACCTTTCATGCAAAGACCTGTGGCTGCAACCCGGAGCAAAGCAATAACCCATTGCATAGCTAACTAGTAGCGCTAGCTTTAGCTGACTGTAGCTAACTAGTAGCGCTAGCTTTAGCTGACATTAGCTAACGAAACGAACTGCCGAGTAAAATTGGAAAACACGGGTAATTAATTATTCTATAATTTGTAAAACTACGGTGTTAAAAACGACAATTTCAAAAATACAGATTCTAATGGTCAGATATAGATATACAGATACTAAAGATAGGCAGGTACTTGCTTTCAAGCAGAACACAGGGGAAAACAAACTTAGCGGGAGTGTTTACGTGTGTAGGCGTAATGACGTACAACGGCCTCGACAATTTCTGTAGTCCTATTCAGCCACTCGGTAACAACCATCGTTTTTCAGACACGTAAACTCTTCAAAAATCACCAGTGGGGTCACTGCTGATGTATCTACTGTCGTAGAACAAAACGTGATTTATCTCTTAAATTTGTGTCAACCACAGACCTTATTTCGAGCTATTTTCCAAAACCCTATGGAGAAAATGCATTGCTTTTTTGACGAAGGAACCGGAAGTGCTAAAAATGCTAACTTACTTCCGGGTTTTACGACGCGTCACTGCGGTTCTCTATTAGCATCACCACGTTTCAGGCACATTCTGATGATGTCAGTAGTTATACAAATGCCACTTTCATCACATTAGTATGCATGGGATGTGACAGGTCGCCCCGCCCCCTTTTGGCATTTTAACCGGAAGTCCCGCCCCCTTTGACCGGAAGTCCCGCCCTGCTTGACCGGAAGTCCCACCTCTTTTAACCGGAAGTCCCGCCCCGTTTGACCGGATGTCCCGCCCCCACTTCTGGCGGATGTCCCGCCCCGCTTCCGGTTTACAAAATTAAATTAAATTAAAATTAAAAAAATGAGAAAAATAAAATGCCGTTGTTTCAATCAATTAGTATGCATAGGATATATGTCCCGCCTCCTAACCACTTCCTGTGTGGTTAATCCTGTATACAGTATTGAATGTAACTTACAAATACTTGCAAATAACATGAAATTAATCAAAGTAAAGCATCTAAAAAAAAACCCATATATTTAAAAAAAGTCAGCCTCTCTGTTTTTGCGAACATTCCGAGACATGTCAGGACATGAGGGGAGAAACCATATGGTGGCCGAGGGGAGGGGGGAACACACACACACACACACACACACACACACACACACACACACACACACACACACACACACACACACACACACACACACACACACACACACACACACACACACACACACACACACACACACACACACACACACACACACACACACACACACACACACACACACACACACACACACACACACACACACACACCCACACACTTTCCCCGCCCCTCTCCCTTTAGAGGCTGTCTAAATAAAAAGCCAGCGTCTTTTGGTCACTCTTCAATATTTTTCAAGTCGAGAGAAAATGGCCAAGAGACGTCTTGATATGAGTTTAATCAGCGAGACACCGGTGACAACTTACAGCCATCCGTTGGGTGCTCCAGTCCAGAAACGAATGCAGTTTGTATGCCGGGTTCAGACACCTACAGCCGAAGATATGCTTCAGTCTCCTCTGTCTTGAAGGCATTCTTAAGCACATAAATGTAACATTAGGCTATGCATAAAATAACCAAACGATTATTACATTAACTAATTTGAACAGTAATTCACATCATCATCATCTCATAACAAAATAAGCTAAGGCAACTACTTGCATTCAGTGACTTGATTTTTTAAATGAAAACCAGGGATATCTTTTGTTTTGCGGTCCATATCTCATTAAAAATATCTAATGTTAGTAACTATTAAAGAAAGAATGGGGACAATTCTGTTTTAATGTAGTTTGACCATTGTAACTGCTGTGCAGACATACTGATAAAATAGGGCTTCTAACTAATTACCTTAAATAAAATCACTAATTAATTAAACCAGTTCAATACGCATTATTCTTATTCTTATCATTCTTTATGAGCGCAGTAACGGTAAGGTATCTAATTACTTATTTATCTAGTATTCCATCACATAATAACAGAGATGGTCAAACTGAAGTAGAGACATGGCAGAAATCCTACAATGAAGCGGGAACCGTGAAGGGGAAGCTCTTTGAAGAGGGTTTTAATAGTTTAAAGATCTTAATGCCCCCTTGATCATATCTTTTTTTTTAAAAGACTGTTTCTCTAAAAGGCAAGTTTTGTGATTTTTAAGACTTTTTACAGACACTCGGCAGATTTGTGTGTAATTCTCTCACAAAGGAACATTAAGTCTCTTTTTTTTGATAGCGTTTTTTATGTATGACAACTTTACAACTGGTAGAAAGTTAAATACTTTTTCTGAGCAGATTTTCTTTAAGACTGTGACTCTTAACACACCAACCCCCCGAGAGCCAGACATACTCATCCCCTTTTCAACGTATTTTGTTTTTGTCTTTCTCGCTTTTTTTTTTCCATTATATTTTTGGAAAAAACTACATAGTGATTGCTAGCAAAAATACAACATGCAACTAATACATTATACAATATTACGACTTTTTGCGATATTTTCAACACAATATACTTGTACCCTTTTTTTTTGTAGGACTTCAAGATATTTTGCATGTCATGCATAAACACGGTGTCATCTTTCTTGAAACCGACGTGCTGTCCGTTTTACAAACAAGTTATGTTTATGTTCCTCCCCCGTCCCTCTTCCTTCAGCCATCACAACAACAATCAAGGTGGATCTGTGAAATGAAACACCTCTTCCCAAAGCGTGACTACCCTATTGAGGGCATGCGTCTAGGGCAGTAGGGTCTAAATCGATTGGCCAGATATACTAACATGCAGAACGTACGGTATGTTTGAAAAAGACTAACCATTTATCCAGTTCAAGCTGTCTTTAAGATGTGACATCGCGCTCTGACTATTTCCCGTAAAATCGTGACAAACTATTACTTGTTCTTACATTTGACCTCTTGCTGCTTGGTTGAAAATGATAGATGAAAAAGAACTTTTTTAAAAAGAGTCAAACAGCGAGGGACATTATACTGGTGAAAAAACTCTCAATTCTACACTGACTCCCCCCACTCAACGCAATAAGTCCCACCCCACTCAGCAAATCATCTAAAACGAAGGACCCCACCAAGACGACCGTTGAAAACTAGCCATGGATCTGAGAAAAACCAAGTCTGATGTAGCCTACCCTTATTATCACCAGCATAACGGATATGGGCTTAATGACTGGATGGTACAAAGTAGGGGAGAGGATGTTCCCGAAGAAGAGCTCTCCTCTATATCATATCCATGTAAGGTCTTTAGGACAAAAGAGGACCATGATAACATGACATATGAAGAATATCTTTCTTTAAAAGATGGTATTATAGATAACCTTTATAGAAACAGTATATCTCATGCCACTCGCCAAGATCGCAAATGACAATTAGCAGAAAAGAATAGAAAAAGTAAAGAAAAACGAAGAAAAAGAAAAAGCAACATGAAAAGGAGAAGAAAAATTAAAAGCAAACGCAGAATGCGAATGAAAAGAAAAGGGACCATAGGACGGAAAACTAAAAAGACAAAAAGAAGGAAGGTGAAAAGAAAAAGAAACAAAGTGAAGAAATTTAAACTAGAGGATGGTGTTGTAGAGCCATTACCGGATCATAATAATCTTATAGATCATCTCCCGCTAACCGACTGCTGCGAATGTGTTGAACAAATACCAAAAGCAATGGCAGAGCTTTGCTTCAGTATAATGAGAGAAAAAGCTCGATACTGTGGGATTGCCCAAATTGGCGACAGTGCCAGAACATGTATTAAAAGACTGTTGGAGGATCTCTATTCTAGTATCGGTTGTCATTACATCGAAGGATACGCCAAAACGTGTGACGACATAGACAAAGCTTTTGAAGACAATTATATGGTACCTGTCCTTACAGCTAAACAAATCCTACGCCAGGTATTCAACAGACCACAAGAAGCACAAGAAGCCCCAGAAAGGATTACATTCAGAGCTAATAATGGAGAAACCGAAGAAGAAGCAAAGCAGATTATAATCGTTGCGGGTGAAAGGATAGAGAATTTGCATGTGATGTTAATGCATTTATCTGATATGAAAAATGCATTCGTATACTTCCAAGAGACCCCTAAACATCTACTTGGGCAGTGTGAATTGAACGATAAACCGATCACTGTAAATGAGAACGCGGAGAGAAGCAGCAGTGCAAATCGTTAAGTCTATTACCTTGTATGCACTACGACATTAACTTGGTAAAATGTAATGTGTTTTTCTGAAAATGTGTTGAATGGTGTTTTCAATTAAACAACCATTACAAAATGAAAATGTGTTTTATTTTTGCTTTCATATATAGTAATAGTATTGTAAACAAAACATTTAAAGTGGTCCTGGAATCTTCATTTTTCAGAAACATTCTGTAACATTACCGAAGAAATGACACTTACTCTTTTTCTTGTGTTACCAAGATACTTTTAGATACAGTTTGGTGTCTGAAAACTGAAACTGGTTGAATATGAAGTACTTTATAAGGAATTCGGATTCTTTTAAAGGCAGATTTTGGCTTTTTTCTCTTGCCAAGATACTTTTAGACACACTTTGAGGGATGCAAAACCTTAAAACTAGAAAATGAAGTACAGTCTGATTAGATTTTTTCTTAAAGACTGTTTCTCTAAAAGGTAAGTTTGTGATTTTAACAATTTTCCCTGACACTTGGCAGATTTGTGTGTAATTCTCTCACAAAGGAACTGTAAGATACACTTTTTATGTATGCAAAACCTTAAACATTTTTTTTTTTTTAAATAAAATACTTTGTCTGAATACATTTTCTTTAAAGGCACTTTTTTTTATTTTAACGCTATTTCAGTGGAAAAATCCAGTTTTGTTGACATCAAGGCTTTTTTCTCTTTTCTTGTGTTACTAAGATACTTTTAGACACACTTTGATGTATGCAAAACTTAACAAATGGTAGAATATGAAGTACTTTGTAAGGAATTCGGTTTCTTTTAATGGCCGTTTTTTAAACACTTGTTCAGTTAAACAATGGGTTTTTTTATTTTCTGATAAACTTACATATTTTAGTTATTTTATGTTACCAAGATACTTTGAGATACACCCTGATGTACGCAACACTTAACAAAGGGTATAATATGAAGTACTTGGTAAGGAAGGGGTTTTTCTTTAAGGGTGCAAAACTTTAGAACAGGGTAAAATATTCATTAAATTGTATTGAATTGAGTTTTCTTTTTTGATTTTCAACATACTATTTGTACACAATGACTTTTCCATATTTCTGATAAACTATACTTTTGACTTTTGTTACTTATTCTTAAATTTGACCTATTGCTGCTTGGTTGGAAATGATAGGCAAAGGCATTTGCGAGGATGAATGGAGGATCCGACACGCTTCGGAGGCTTTTCTGCGCAAGCTCAAAAACTGCTGACGCCTCAAGGAGAGACTTGAAAATATCCTTACCGAGTTGTATGGAGAAGAAGAAGACTAATAACCAGCCGGGGGATTTTTTTTTTTCGATACTTTGACTTTTCTTTAAGTAAAATAAAAATGGGAAACTACTATGCAAAACGCTCTGTATATATTGATCATAATGTAGTCAATACCCTTTTAATAAGTGTGGTGATGAGGACGATTGAAAACAGAATGAGTAGTGACCCCTGTGTAAAAAGAATGGCTGAAGTTTGTAAACTGGAAGACATTTTGGATATCGTTCGTTCTGGCAGTACTATTCCGGGTCATTGGGAAACGATTGTAAACGAAACATTTAAAGTGGTCCTGGAATCTTCATTTTCCGAAACATTCTGTAATATTATCTCAGAAATGAAACAAACATCAAAAGTGTATCATGTGCTCTCATTGTATGCTCTGTTTGTAGATGTAATGCATCTGTGTGTTGAAAACAGCATACACGTGAATATTTTGACTGAAGTGAAAAAACTCCATCACGATATCTCCAGTGATATGGGGAATTCTAAGCTGGAGACTGTCCTGGGGATGCTACAATCAGTATAACTATTGATTGTCATCATTATAGCAAGGGGAGCGTGTCTGATACATGTGTATTACAGTCCTTCTTGTTGTGTTTTTCAGTGTTTTCTGTGTGTCTGTACACACAAAGCACACTTCATTATCTACTTTTCAGCTTTTTTAAAAAGAAAAGTGTATCTTTCGGTAACTTTCTCAGAGAATTTAAGCATAAATCTGTCAAATGTTCAAAACAGCCTTGTTTCACTGAAATACCCTCAAAATGACAAACTGCCATTAAGAGTCAGATTCTTAACCAAATCTACTGACACAAAGTCCTTCGTTATCTACTTTTCAGCTTTTAATACAAAAGTGTATCTTTCGGTAACCTTCTTGAGAGAATTAAGCATAAATCTGTCAAAGATTCTTAACGAAATCTACTGACACAAAGTACTTCATTATCTACTTTTCAGCTTTTTATACACAAAGTGTATCTTTCAGTAACTTTACCAGAGAATTTAAGCATACATCTGTAAAATGTTCAAAACAGCCTTGTTTCACTGAAATACCCTCAAAATGACAAACTGCCATTAAGAGTCAGAATCCTAACGAAATCTCCTCAAACAGAGTACTTTCTACAGATGAAGCCTCCCTCTCAACGCAATATGTCCCACCCACTCAGCAAATCATCGGTAGGGAATAAACACTCGTGCTGCCTCTGACTGGGGTGAGCGATTTGACATCCGTTACATTTTTCCTCTCTGTACAGTTGCACGACTCTATCCAACAGATGAACTACAACCGCTTTTACCGTATTCAGGAATGCCGATGTCCTAACACGTTCTGTAGCATCACCCTCGGGAGCACAAGGAAAGCATGGCGAATCAATGCCTACTGCTGTTGATTCCTCTGGAGACTCGGGTGGAGTAGATGGAGGTTGAGGCATATTCAGCCACCCCGTGATATCAATACCCGCCATATAGTTGTCGAGATCTGGTGTCCAAATTGTTGGTGAGGATGGCGGTCCTGTAGGCGTTTGATCCAGGCTGCAGATCGTGGGGGAGACTTGGTTTTTCTCAGATCCATGGTTGCTGCTCTCTAAAAATGTCCTTGCGGGGTCCTTACTTTTAAAATGATCTGCTGAGGTGGGTGGGACTTGTTATGTTGATTGGGGGGCGGGGTCCTCTGCAAACGTGAGGGTCTTTTTCACCAGTATAATGTCCATCGATTTCTGACTCTGTTTAAAAAGTTCTTTAAGCTTTGTAGCTTTTCCATCAATCATTTCCATCCATGCAGTCAGAGGCACCCTCAAGGACGTTTGAAATACCCCGCATGTAGAATTAAAATACTCCAAAACAAAATCATCAGAGGGGTCCTTACCCAACGTCACCAAACGGCTTGAGCGGTAATACCAACGCCCAGAGGGTCCGCTTTTAGTTTCCCAGACGGTGCCTGTCAGGACTCTTCTCCCTTCTGGCTGTGTGGGAATATCTCCTTCTTCTTCCTTCACATTGAGGGGTAACGATGCAAACTCTTCTTTAATCTCGCATGCTGTTTGTGTTTCTTTGCTTTTCTTTGCAAATATCTTGTACACCGGTGGTTCCACGATGGTTTCTTGATGCACTACTTATTCCGATACAATGGTTGCGTGTAGATCTCGGGAAGACACCAGAGTTAACACAGCCCAATCTGTTGAGGTCAGTGTCGCTTTAACACTACGGGGTCTATACGTTTCTCCATTCTTCAGATTGTAGAAATGCAGTTCATTAGCCATATAGTTGAATATATAACCCCAAATATCGCCATTTTTCAGAATCCATTCTTCGTGAAGTTCTTCGGCTGTAGGCGTCTGAACCCGTCATACAAACTGCATTCGTTTCTTGATTGGAGCACCCAACGGATGGCTGTAAGTTGTCACCGGTGTCTCGCTGATTAAACTCATATCAAGACGTCTCTTGGCCATTTTCTCTCGACTTGAAAAATATTGAAGAGTGACCAAAAGACGCTGGCTTTTTATTTAACCAACCTCTAACGGGAGAGGGGTGAGGGGCGGGGAAAGTGTGTGTGTGTGTGTGTGTGTGTGTGTGTGTGTGTGTGTGTGTGTGTGTTCCCCCTCCCCTCGGCCACCATATGGTCTCTCCCCTCATGTCTCTCCCCTCATGTCCTGTCTTTTTTTGAATATATGTTTTTTTAGATGCTTTACTTTGATTAATTTCATGTTATTTGCAAGTATTTGTAAGTTACATTCAATACTGTATACAGGATTAGGGGCACAGGAAGTGGTTAGGAGGCGGGACATATATCCTATGCATACTAATTGATTGAAACAACGGCATTTTATTTTTCTCATTTTTTTAATTTTAATTTAATTTTAATTTAATTGTGTAAACCGGAAGCGGGGCGGGACATCCGCCGGAAGTGGGGGCGGGACATCCGGTCAAACGGGGCGGGACTTCCGGTCGAACAGGGCGGGACTTCCGGTCGAAAATGTGGGACTTCCGGTCAAACAGGGCGGGACTTCCGGTCAAAAGGGGCGGGACTTCCGGTCAAATGGGGGGACTTCCGGTCAAAAGGGGCGGGGCGACCTGTCACATTCCATACTAATGTGATGAAAGTGGCATTTGTATAACTACTGACATGGTATTTACAGGGCTACATGTACACACCTAGAGACGTTGACAAGTACCAACAGTATATTTATCTCTGTCAATAACCTCACCTTCTTGGCAAACACTGTATTGTTGTTGAAGAGGTGGAGAGACAATGCACAGTTTGACCCACTGCTGTCCCCCATGGCCAAAGCATGTCTCTCCGTCCCACTGAGGTGGCGTTAGACTTTTTCGCTGTCCGTCATCTTGACAGACAGGATCGTAAAATGTCCGTCATAATCCCTTATTACCCGTCGGGTCTGAACAGAGAGAGAGAGCACGCTCGTGAACTGTCAACGGGGGGGGGCGGTGTTATGCTGTGTGTGCATGCACCTCGCGGGAGCGCGCACAGCGTAAAGCAAAACCTCCCAGACATGTGTTGATCTGTACGGCAAAGTACGGTTTGGAAACGATATCATTTCCTTTTGGAGGGCATGCATAACACGGCAAAACACCAGAGCCTCGCTGCGGGGAAACGTTGGCGCTGTTCCGAGTTTGTTCGAATCTGTCAAAATGACAGACTGCTTTCAGATTTTTCTGTCATTGATAAATAAAATATTCAGTTAACGCGACCACTGCTCTCTGAAGTATTAAAATAACGTGTTATAGCAGAACATTTAATACAGCGTATTTCTGGTATATTCATTTTTAAATGCCACCTGATATATAAGAAATGTGTTGAATTATGTTATCACTAATATATGTGTGTTTTTATATTTTCATGTGTGTTAAAACTTGAATGGACAAGTCAATTTCTTAATTATAGAGAGGTTTTTTATATATTAATTATTCCTATAATGATAAAGATGTTGGTGTGTTAGAGAGACAATGGTCCTTCTGAGTTATCAATAGATGCATTAATTCTAACTATTCTATTATTGTTTAACCTTCATCCTGGTGCTTTGAGTTCCTTCTTTTGTGATTTGACTAGCTCATCAGTCATCAAGGGACACGCGGAGCAGAGGTGAACCTTCCACCACCGCCATTGGGTGGTGCTCAACATGTCCCAGCAACATCAGTACCAAGCGAGAGAGTTTTTTCCAGAGCAGGGGATATTGTAAATGCACAAACATCCCAGCTTCTAAATACCTGGAGATGTGGACATTCTCATATTCCTAAAAACCTGTCTGATGATGCTGAGTGAGTGACTCGTGAGTTTGAGTTGAGTTACTTGAAAAACTAAAGTGAAACTTGATTTATTTTATTGCAGGGTCTGATTATTAAATGTTTATTTGTGAGATGCAGTGGCACAAAGAAAATGCCTACTTTGTGTGGTAGTACTATAGGTACAAAAACACTGGTTTTCTTGTTCCAGTCTGTTACTGCCACTTTGTTTTTGACACTTTAAAATACTGCTATCCTACTAACATGCTGTAAAAATCAGATTTATTATTCAATAAAGAAACTTTTTACGAGTAAAAAAAATTTTTTTTACATTTTTCCCCCCTTTATTATTCAATATTGCGATAAATACCGTACCGTGGACTTGTTATCGCGATATTATCGTACCGTGAGTTTGTGGTATCGTTACATCCCTAGTGTTGATGTTACATTTTTGGTTGATTCTGGGGCTACACATTCTGTGGTAAAACTGGCAGACTTGCCAAATTGTAAATGTAGTGGTAGATTTATCCACCCAATAGGAGCTGCTGGTGAGACTGTAAAGGAGAAGTTTTCTGTACCAATTCAGTGTAGAGATAACGGTGATGCCAGCCATCCATTTCCCACATCAGTAAAACACAGTTTTCTTCTGTCATCTGTCTGCCCTATACTTTTACTGGGCAGAGATTTGATCCTCATCTCATCTCTACAAATGAGGGTCTAAAAGTCAGACGACCATCTCCCACGATGGTCCAAAAACTCTCATTTGACGAAGAATTGTTGTATGTGTATCAATGGCTGGCAACATTTCCTGATTCTCAAAAACGGTTGCGTTTGGCCCGTCAGCGTGTCTCCTCACTGGCTGTGTTTATGGAAGCTCCTCATTTGCATTGCACTGCTAGTGTTTCTGATGATACATGCAAATACTATGATGAACCGTTTCTGTTGGAATGTGTGAATGATGAAATCATGCTTAAAACAATGTATTGGAGCTCGCTGCGCAGCGCTATTTATCACTCACACTCACACAACACAAGCTGTATAAAATCCCAGGGGCGGTCCCACACATTTCACTAGCAAGGGGCCCCACTGATAAATGGAGGGATTTGGGTCCAATCGTTAAAGATTGGGAATCTATTACTGATTGGACAGCCACACACACCTCAGATCATGTACTCTATGTCACTTGATGTGTTTAAGTACGATGTCAACTGTAAAGTACACACGCCGCGTACTCTGGCTCTGATTGGGGATGATTCCGTTAACCCCGTGCCAGGCCCAGGGGAGCCTGTGTTTTCAGGTTACTCTCATATTTCTGAGCTTCCTGCCGCGATAAAAGATGTGCCTCCGACACTCTGGGCAGCTCACAAATATGATGTTGGTTTAATCCGTTCTGCCGAACCTATTGTTATCACCCCAAAGTCTACCTACCGCCCAAATCAACCCCAGTACCCATTAAAGCGTGAAGCTGTTGATGGCATTCGGCCAATTTTTACCTCTCTGCTTAAACAAGGGGTCATTGTTCCATGCAACGATTCTCCGGTACGCACTCCAGTGTTTCCTGTTAAAAAGATCCGGGACGAACCTCCTGACGAGTGGAGATTTGTGCAGGATTTACGAGCTGTAAATGAAGCATGCATACGCGCCGCTCGTTCCAAATCCTCATCTCATTCTCTCTCAGGTTCCAGCCTCTGCAGCATTTTTTACTGTCATCGACCTCTCAAATGCATTTTTCAGTGTCCCTGTACACAAAGACAGTCAATTCTGGTTTGCATTTTAATATGAGGGTAAGCCATACACATTCACACGTTTGTGTCAAGGCTACTGCGAATCTCCCACTGTGTACAACCAGGCATTGTGTACAAGTTTGGCCTCTCTCCAAGTTTCTAAAGGCACCGCTCTCATCCAGTATGTTGCTGACCTCATGATTTGCGCACCCACAGCAGAACAGTGTGAGGCTGATACCATTTCCTTGTTAATGCACCTCGCAGCCGAAGGCCACAGGCCAGTTTGTCTAAACTTCAACATGTGCAAAAGACAGTTACATTTTTGGGTCATGTCATTTCAGGAGAGGGGAACACGCTTTCAGATAAGCGTATTGCATCATTGGCTGCTCTGCCAAAACCTGTCACTAAGCGACAGATGATGTCATTGTTGGGTATGTGTTCGTACTGCAGGTCATTCATTCCTAACTATTCTCCAATCGAACAGCCACTCCGTACAATCACGCATGTCACTGGTTTGAAACCTACAGATCACCTCATATGGACACCTGAAGCCGACGAAGCCTTCATCAACATGAAGCTGGCTCTCCAATCCCCACCGACTCTAAGTCTACCTGATCACACTAAACCTTTCACTCAGGCAGTGGATGAACGACATGGGTGTATGACCTCAGTTCTACTGCAAGATCATGGAGGAAAACAGAGGCCTGTGGCCTATTTCTCCTCCAAGCTAGATCCTGTAGCTGCTGGCCTGCCTAAATGTCTCCGTGCAGTGGCTGCTGCTGAGAAAGCGCTCAACTCCTCACGTGACATTGTGGGATATGCACCTTTGACCCTGTTAGTTCCACATGCTGTTTCACTCATCCTCCTTGAACAGAGAACATCACACCTCTCTGCTGCACGTTACCTCAGGTATCACACCTGCCTGTTAGACATGCCTAATGTTGAAGTCAAACGCTGTACCACTCTGAACCCAGCGTCTCTTATGCCTTTGCCTGAAGACGGTGAGGAACACGACTGTGTTGCCGAGCTTCTTATTGTATGTACTCCCAGACCTGACTTAAAAGATGTACCCCTGACCAACCCTGACCTCATTTTGTATGTTGATGGGTCTGCCTCTCGCGACCTTGTGGACACTAATCGGGTGGGTTTCTCTGTCGTTTCAGATTCTGCTGTACTCCGTTCCGGACCACAGCAGAGATCGTAGCACTCACTGAAACCTGCACGTTTGCAAAAGGCAAATCTGTAAATATCTACAGTGACTCACGTTATGCCTTCGGGGTAGTACACGATTTTGGGGCTATCTGGAAGTGTAGACAATTCCTGAAATCTGACAGTATGCCAGTGCTTAACCATGTCCTGGTTGCAGGCTTATTGGACGCCATTCTGCTCCCGCCTGAGGTTGCAGTCTGTAAATGTGCTGCACACACAAGCAACACTGACCCCCGTTTCATTAGGAAATGCTGACTCAGCTGCAAAGGCAGCCGCTCTGATTCCTCTAGCACCACACGCACACTTGTTTGTTAACATCCCTGTTTCCTCCATCACTGACAATATGTCGTCACTAACTGCCATGCAGCAGCTAGCTCCACCAACAGAAAAAGCACAGTGCAAAACTGCTGGTGCTACCTTTGACCCCACCTCCAGCATCTGGGTTGGTCCAAATTCCAATCCACGTCTCCCGAGGCATTTTTTCTCACATTTTGCTAAATTGACACATGGGGGTTCACAGCAACAGCTCAAAAGCACTGTGAAGCATGCTTAATTTGCATTACGCACAATTCTGGTAGACCGGTAAAGGTTACAGCAACAGGTGCACACCCACCCCCAACTAGACCATGTGAGCACCTAATGCTGGATTTCATCGAACTTGGTCCATCCGAGGGTAAGAAACACTGTCTTCTAATGTTTGACATGTGGTCCAAATGGGTTGAAGCATTTCCGGTAAACGCACAAACAGCAAATGCTGTGGCTAAAGCTTTACTAAGGGAAATTATTTCTAGATGGGGGATACCAAGCAAGATCTCTAGCGACAATGGTTGCCAGCGGTCAAGGTCGCCGAGAGAGCCACGTGGGTCCACGCCAGCCACTGCAAAGCTGTCATCTCCGCCCCAGTCTAGCCGGTCCAGTAGAAACAGACGACGACAAGTGACGTGCCAAGTCACCACCAGCACCACACACGCAGCACATACACCCTAGTACCACACACAAGACTCATGGGCGACGGCCAGCTGTGCTTTTTCATATTCCTCGTCTGTGCCGTCATGGTGTGGGGTTTAATTGATATGGTCAAGAAGGCACGGGCTCAGTCAGACTAGACACATCCACGAGGCAGATGACGACACCAACATAAACTTTGTGCCTGATCGCTGGCGAGTGATTGAAGATGGAGCCCCTTGGACAAGAATTGGCTAACGCCCACCTGGAAAGACGACAACGCAACCGTGAGCAATGCAGAAACTGTTGGAGGGTCTGGACACTCGTGGATCCTTTGCATATTCCTTATGGGTTTTGTGTTTGCCATAATCCTATACTTCATGTATCCATGGTTAGTACACAACCCTCTAATCAAAGTCAAAGTGGCAAAAAGGTACGTTGGGAGATCCGGGAGAACCACATGGTCAAAGGGGCTTATCAAAGCAGGGATTGGTAACATTACTCTGGGGGAAAGATAGCACAGTGCCGTTAGACCCGTGTAACTACTTCCCTCGCCCCAACACTAGGAAGCTGGGGCGGGCAGACATCTGCTATGTAATAGATGACAGTTACACCAGCATTCACTGTTCTGGAGGCTGGGCTTTGGTTTGATGGACCACTTCGCGCAAGGACTGGGGTTATACCTTATGGGCCGACAAAACAAAAATCAAAAGGAGACCATCTATCTCTAAAGTCAACTCATCAAGTCCTGCCGTCCTACTACAACTACAGAAGGCCAAAATATCAGACAGGGGCTATTACGTTGTTTGCGCGTATGTATCTGGCAAAGACCCATGCGGCACGTTTTATATAGACATCACCCCCAAAAACGACACCCCTAAAGCCAAACCTCTAACACAAGTTCTAACATCAATAGGCACATCGACGTTTCTGAAACATGACCCTTCCGTAGGTAACAGCATTGACGACTTAAATGACGATAATACAGTAGACGGTAACGTATGGTGGCACACTCTAAGGTCATTTCTGCAGGCCGCAGGGCAAAACGGTTCGTGTTATGCGTGCACCCTTTTCCCCCAGGACTCATCAATGGCATTGCCTGTTCTCCCACGACCCCTAAACAACACAGAACAGCTGTGTGCCTTTATGGCCCTGACCGGGTCTACCAGAGGGTGGAATAAATGGTATTTTGCAAACGCCTCTCTTCCAGCACCATGTGAGCACATGGCGAACGCCAGACTGCGCTCAATAAACTCCACAGAGATGCTGACTAACTCCTTCGAATTGTACGACCCGGTGGCAACGTCCACCCCAGCTGTCTAGAAAACCTTACCCATAGTCTCTGCAATAGTAGACGGAAAAAACGCATAGGCTTACACCTTGGCACAACCACGGGTTGCACTCGTATCATAAAAAACACATGCAGCGCTGGAAAATTCAATCTCACAGATTGTCTATTAAAAGGATTTCCTGATAGAATCAATGTGTCCCAAGCATTCCCTAATGTCACGCATACCTTTCTTCTCCTAGCATGGCCTACCGATGCTGGGGCAGGGGCTCTGCAAGACTATGTGTGGCTGTGTGGAAACAAGTTATATCAAGTCTTAGCACCCGTTTGGACGGGCACGTGCACCTTAGTGGATTTGATTCCAGCAATCACCGTTCTCGACTCATTGATGCATACTACACAGCACTATCCAGAATTCAGACATCCCGACCACCATAGGGCTAAGAGGGCTTCAATGACATCTCAGGGCGAGAAGGGTTTCAGCGGGGCGTTCCCCTGGTGGGGCTCCGTGAATAACGCTCATAATATAGACAAAATACACACACGATTGGAAAACCTCACTTTCGAAGTTACTCAAGGTTTTCAGGCGCTAAATCCGTTTATGGTAGCAACTAGAAATATGCTAATGCAGCATCAATTTTCTCTAGACATCCTGTTTGCCTCAAGGGGGGGCCTATGTCACGTTATCGGAGACTCTTGTTGCACATACATTCCTCAATGAACCTGTTTTGGGTCAACACCAATTCTAATTTAAATGTTTCCTTTCTTACTTTTTGAATAAAAATCATGTTTGTATCACTACACTTCTAAGGCACAACATGGGTCAAACATTACCCGTATTCTTTTGCTATGTTATTTCATGCATGGCTGAGTGTTTCTTTACTATACATTTTCAAAAATAATTAATTTTAGCAGTGATTTGGACCAAGCATGTATGATGTAGTAATACAAAAAGTATTTTGGTTCAGACAGTGTGACATTAGCTAGTCATGTTAGCTTGTAATATATAGAGCAGAGCTAACTAGTAAGTTAGCCAAACGTTAGCGGTTAGCTGTTTATGCTATGCTAGCTGTTGGCTACTGAACATTAACAAACTAGATTCCACTGTAACGGCCCGTCTCCACTACAGGCATCGAAAAAATCTTTCAAAGCTTCGCCCATTCACTTGAATGGGGTGACGTAGAAGATTTTGAATCTTCGCCGAACTGCATTTTGGGGAGCGGAGCATGGCTTTGCATCGTGAGCATGAAAAGTTGAGCAATGTTCAACTTTTGATGCTCCCGATGCTTTCGAAGCTGGCATCAGCCAAACAAATCCCGTTTATGCAAATCCCGCCAGTACAAGCGCTAGCCAATCAAACCGCGTGCAAGCTGGGAAAGCCAGACCGCAGTTCATTTCCTCATATTTCAAACGAGAAATTACGGTAGCAAATCACCCGGTTCTTTATAGTGCTGCGTACCTGGACTCACATTCAGGTTCAGGTCCGGACTCAAGTCCAGAGGTTCAGGTTCAGGTCCGGACTTATAAGTCCGGACCTGAACCCATGGCTTGTGTCAAGTTGTGTGAGTAACTAAAGTGAACTTATTGTGAGCTAATTATCAATTGAAAATTAACTCATAATCAACTCAAATTCACTCATCAGGTTTATTGTGCTCCCTTCCAACTTGTGTCTACATTTCTCTACAAAGTACAAATGTGCCACTTAGTCTACAAATGACTTATGACAGCAACTACAGTGAACTACTACAAAGTTCAAACATGTATTTCATTTACCAAACTAAAGTAACCAAACAGTCCCTGAGCTGACTGAGCCTAAATCCCTAAAGCGTTGCTGAAAGGTAGAGTGTAGAGTAGACTATACGCATTACACTGTTACACACCTACTATACAGTATAGGCTACACTGTAGTGGCTGTACAGTCAGAGTGTACTGTACTGTCTGTGCACCATGTATTTTCTACAACTCTACATGTGTACATTATACAGTACATACTACATACATAGTGATGTACATACATACTGTTAGAAATTAAAATCAATGTTGATATGGCGTAATTTTGAATTAAATACACTAATTTAAATCATTTTTATTCTGAAAAAACCGGAAGTTCACACTATTAACTTAATACTTTTATTCTGAAAATTCTTCATTTCCGGTTAGCATTAGCATGTGGCGAAATTCTACATCTTCAAACCGTGAATCGAAGGTGAAATGACATGTGATGTTGTACACTGAGCACACTGGGATTAGCACTCATTTATTCACACTGAATAACGTTCATCAGGGAATGTTTAAATAACCACAGACACCAGAATATACGTAAGTGCTAGTTTTTTTGCGAGTCCAAGTACCGGTTCCCGACGTTCCGGTTTTAACCGGACTTGTACCGAAACTTTTTACAAGTCCAGTACCGGTTCGGCGTACCGGTACGCAGCACTAGTTCTTTACGACCAGAACTATTTACCGGGATACAAACCGGAGGAACCAGCATGGAGGGAGGTGGCAGAGGCAGTGGGTGGAACTGGTAGGTTTTCGCCTGTTTGGGGAGTTTATATCCAGTTTACTTCGTTTTGCTATTGCTTTGTATGCCGGGGGCGGGACATTCATGTGATTGGTTGTTGGTCGCGTTGCTCGCAAAAAATCGCCAAGCTTCAGACACGCCCAGCATCAAGATGTTTTGATGCCTGTAGTGTAGACGGGCCGTAAGAAAGCTGTGAAACTTTACATTACACTTGGCGACAACACTGTGACACCCCGCTACATGTTTATGTGTATTTCTCCCGTGTTGGAGACGAGAGGGTGGGGGGGCAGCACTGCAATAAGCTGTAAGCTAACATTAGCAGCCGCATGTTAAGCCGGGTTTCCCGGGCGCAACATCTTGCAAGAAACAGCATCTCAGGGCTTCTTAGCATTTAACAACCTATTAATGATGCATACCAACTTAACGGGAAGAAACGCAGCTAACTAGAAGAATACACGTAACCTTAAATAAAAAATAAAACATTCACAAACTAAGGATAATCTAAATACATATTTAACTCCATTACAGTTGCAGGACTCACCAGATCTCAAGTCTTCTGTTCTCTGTTGATGTCCCGATGCTCATATTTAATGTGTAGATGTAAAACGATCCCGATATTAATCCATAAACTCCTGCAGCAGACACACAGACAGCTTTGGTCTACCTATGTTGCAAATGTATTATCTTTTCAATTTACACACGGCATCTATTGCACGTCTGTCCGTCCTGGGAGAGGGATCCCTGCTCTGTTGCTCTCCCTGAGGTTTCTCCCATGTTCCCTTTAAACTGGGTTTTCCTCGGAAGTTTTTCCTTGTACGATGTGAGGGTCTGAGGACAGAGGGTCTAAGGACAGAGGGTCTAAGGACAGAGGGTGTCGTATTGTCATACTGATATTCTGTACACACTGTGAAGACCACTGAGACAAATGTAACATTTGTGATATTGGGCTCTATAAATAAACATTGATTGACTGATTGACTGTAGCTCGCAGAAGGAGACCGCTCAAACTGACGTGGATGTTTCAAATGTGAACGACAGGTGCGGACAGTTCTCATTGGCAGGTTTCTTCGATTGCGTTTATATTAACCAATCAGGAGTGTTGTGGACTCATTCCAAACATGCCTGACTTGTCTGCCGTGTTATGGCTGAACTCTATTTCAAGTGCCGTTGTTACCAAATAAGATGTGGGCAGAACAACTGGTGATATTCTATAACGGTATAGGCAGATGTATCAGGGGCGTGGCCTTTGTCGAATAAGCAGGAAATACACATTTCGATTGCTTCTTCTGTCGTTTACATACATCTTTTGGTATATGTGGCTCCATAGGAACACTTTGATGCACTTTCAGTACCAGTGTGTGAGGTTGTGGTTGCGATGCCGATATGCGGACGCGTACAGCGAGGACTACAAAAAGACACATGAGGTGACTGGGGATGTGTTCAAAACATTGCAAGCTTGAATAAATCATTTAAACCATTTATTGTTGCCAGACCTATTACTGAATATCATTCTTAATGTGATACCAAGTCCATCTGAGACCTGTGTACACCTTCAGACAGCCTCCAAGCGAAGCACACAGTGTTTACTCACAGTTTGAAAGCAGCGTGGAGAAGTCTTCAGCTGTGGAGCTGTGATCCGCCCAGGATAAACTGTGATACCACTTCTGTGGCTTGTTCTTGTTGTCCGTCTTATATTTGTATCATGTATCGGTTTTAATATGATGTCGAGTTGATTTTAGACCCGTTTATACTTTCATACCGTCTGTTAGTGAAACATACAGTCTGTCTGAGTTGTTTACACGCAGCGTGGACAGCTGTGGTAAACAGTGATCCGCTCAGATTAAACTGTGATACGACTTCTGTGACTATCAACCAGCGATCATATTTAATATTAAAGACGACACACATTGATCCCTTATCAAAACGGTATTCTGCACTTTTTTTGAAAAAAAACGTTGCACTGTTCACTCTTGAAGGAGCCTGTGACCTAAGGGGGGGGGGGGGGTAGGACACGTTCGAGTCTTGATTTGGATAGTGTGGTGATGGATTTCATTCCATTTCAAAGTGCTGTTTAAATAGATCAATAAAGAACTACGACATATGTATATAATATATTGAATGCAGCCGAACCATTTATTAAAATGCATTCATGTGATGACTTTCAAAGAGTAAAGCAAGCACTGCTGAATAAAGTATGATTTTATCTTTTACGAAACGTTTTTTTTTCATATGGAATGCAGTTGGAGGTCAACCAATCACAGAGCTTGAGAAATAATCACGGGGTTTGTCAAACAGAGCACATGGTGTAGTCCTAAACGATAGCTGGGGATTCTGGGTAGTGTAGTGTCTTCTGCCGTCCTTTACTCCGAACAAATATTTGTTTCTCCGAATCGAAGGGGGAAAATACAAAAGCATTGCACACAATTTAAACCAATCAATGTTGTGTAATCAACAAGGATAATCTGGTGTGTTTTAGTCGATGAGTAGTGCAGATATCACTGTGACATCAATCCACAGTAAGGGGAATACTTACTTCCGGGTGTACAATTCTCCGTTATCCAATGGGAATGGACGCTCACATTGCCTTTAAGGGCAGCCGGCACAAACGAATGCCGTGCTTCCATGAGCGTCACATCCCGCCGCAGATGGGAATACATTGCAATCAGTTGAAAGCTATTTGCGTCCCTTTATGACGCTGAAGGAGCCTAGGAGCGTCACAACTGCACGCCACGGACACTGACCAAGTGTCGCTCCTGGACGATTATGAGTGAGAGTGTGTTGGGATACCCGCCTCCCTGTCTGTGTTCTGCATTTGGGTCCTATTTTCCCCCAATCCTGACAGTGTCGATAGGAGCCGATCTTTGGACAATTCCACCAAATCTCCAGTCTCACTTATTCAGGAAAGGTAATTGGCTTCCTAAAATGCTGATCTATAAAGGTTCCACAACCCCTCACCTGGAACCAACAGGGTGACCTTGCCAGAAACTAGTGGCCCTGATCCCTCTGCTGTCCGGGGAACCTCAACCCGGACACCATGTAGAGGTGATGGTTCTCTGAGGGGTATATCAGGAGTCTAAAAACATGACACATGGCTGTGTAAAATAAAAAAAGTTATCTTTTGGTACACTCTTTTTTAAAGACCTACCTTCAGGGTCTGATGAGGTTTTTGATAATTCCTCTTCTAGATCATTCCTCGGGATCATCTTCAAAACTTCTCTGGTCACTTTAATGGTGTTTATGCAGTAGTACAGAATCATCAGATCCACTGTGTCCATCTGGTTTGCTTTCTCTAGTCGACTCTTTGAGATTCCTGGGAATCCTAGGACCTCCTCCTCCAGGCACCACTTGAATTTTATAAAGTCCTTTTCCTCCAAAGCTTCTAAATGTCTTAATAGGACTTTTCTAGGCGTCTCCATCTTTTCTCCCTGAAGAGCAAAGATACCAAAAAGAACATCTTTATCTTACAGAACTATATATTGTTATATTGTATTTTCTACTTTTGAAAACCATAACAGGCTCCAAAGAACAGCCGATGTGACTTTGGATGGCTTCAATTCAGATGTCGAGTTAGTAAATACCCTAATCGGTTGTAAACTTGTTTTAATACCTTCGACTTCACGAAAGACATTCAGGAAGTCAATCCTAAACTTGAAGACAGTCAGCACAGTGAATCCTTGGTTTGGTAACCTGACTTTAAAGAGCAGAAACTGTCTCAGTCAGATCATAAAGTGGTCTAGCAGACTGACTGGTGAGTCACAGCTAAACCTGGAGCCCCTGCTCATCAGACAGTTACAGAGGCTGTCTAACTCCCCCCCCCCCCCCCCCCCCCCCCATGCAACCTGCATTTCAGCTTCTTCCTGCGGGCCGGAGGTTCATCTTCCTAAAGGTGTAGAACCAAGAGGTTTAAAAACAGCTTTGTCTGGGCTAGTGGTTTTCAATGTGTCTGGGTTGTTTGAAGCATGTGTCATGATGGATACCTTTTCTTACTTCTGCAAACCAAGTCTACTCACAGGTACAAAGAAATAACCTGGACCTGAACTGGACAGATGGGATATTGTGACAGTGGGATACAGTTAGGGCTGATGGTGGAGAGAGACTCACAAACCTGGTTCTGGTCTCTTGCAGTACGCTGGTAACTGGACACAGAGCTGGGTTCAGGTTCAGGTCCAGGACCTGGTACAGATCCAGGTACTGCTCTAGATCTAAGTCTAGGTTTAGGTGTAGGTCTAGGTCCAGGTTCAGGTCCAGCAGAATGAGGTGTTTGCTCTAGACTTGAACACAACACACAGAGCTTTGAGTGAATAATGAGTGCTGACCTGTGACATGGAGAAGAGTCATGGACAGGTGGAGATCTCACCTCTGAGCTTTGGTCTGGATGTCATGTTCCCCAGAACTTTTAGAGGGGGGGGCTTCCTCCTCTCTGTCCTCACACTGATCCATAGCAGAGCCTCCACCTTCACACAAACACAACAACACAACAACATGCTCATTCATTACCACAAGCTTTTTAAAGCCAGAGCCTTTTCTTATCAAGCTCCACATTTGTGGAATCAGCTTCCAGTTTGTGTTCGGGCGGCAGACACCCTATCCATGTTTAAGAGTGCGCTTAAGACCTTCCTTTTTGATAAAGCTTATAGTTGATAAAATAATCCAATAAGAGTGCACTGACGTAGACACGTTGGTATGGATGTAATTTGGTTGTGTGTAGACGGTGGAAGCAGGGAGAGGCATATACGTGCCTTGATCCCTGCCGAGTCGACACACAACTGTTGATTGGTGTCAGTGCCAAACAACTTTCTAGGAGCAATGCGCTCATGGTATAGATGTGACACATACATCTTAGTTCCTACCCTTTTCCCTCACCCTATCCTAAGGGAGTGCATGTACATAGACACGTTAGTCTAGCTGCTATAGGCTTGGACTGTCGGGGGACCTCACTTCTTCCTTCTGTCTGTACCTGTGCACTCTCATGTTCCAAATAACCCAGCTTCCCCACATGTCTTTATTTTTGGTGTCTATCTACGCCGGGATCCTGAGTCGAGGCTGATCCTGTTGCTGTGGTCGTGTGTCCTGGATCCTGTGTCCTGGATCCTGAGTCCTGGACTTCGAGTCGTGGCTGAACCTGTCTCTGCGGTCCTGCCTGACTCTCACCATACTGCTTTCCTGATGGCTCCCACAGGATTGTTGATATCCTCATGGATTCATCTTCTCATTACAGACACATGCATTTCCTAACATTCGGTCTATAAGCTGTAAAATGTATTATCTCTTCAATTTACACACGGCATCTATTGCACGTCTGTCCGTCCTGGAGAGGGATCCCTGCTCTGTTGCTCTCCCTGAGGTTTCTCCCATGTTCCCTTTAAACTGTGGGTTTTCTCTAGCTGGACGTTTTTCCTTGTACGATGTGAGGGTCTAAGGACAGAGGGTCTAAGGACAGAGGGTCTGAGGACAGAGTGTCTAAGGACAGAGGGTCTGAGGACAGAGGGTCTGAGGACAGAGGGTCTGAGGACAGAGTGTCTAAGGACAGAGGGTCTGAGGACAGAGGGTCTAAGGACAGAGGGTCTGAGGACAGAGTGTCTAAGGACAGAGGGTCTGAGGACAGAGGGTCTAAGGACAGAGGGTCTGAGGACAGAGGGTCTAAGGACAGAGGGTCTAAGGACAGAGGGTCTGAGGACAGAGTGTAACCCAGGTTAAAAAACCTTCAATCCTGGCAGGCTCCCGTAGCTCAGTATAAATGGCAGCCAGGTCACTTCCGTTTCCTTGGCTGGTCGTTTGTGATGCTGGTTGCTACGTTGATGCTACATGCTACACACAGGGATTCCTCCACAATTCCTAAACAGATTAACGTTTTGTTAACAATTGCTGCAATCAGTGGTTTTTTGTTTGTATTTTTATTTTTTTACCAGGTGCTTGCCGCACCTGATGACCTTTCATGGACCTTGATGGCGAGCTAAGATTCTAAACCTATCCTCCCTGCCACATGGTGAAGTAGGATTAAACGGAAATTAATTAACTTTACCCCGGAAGCTTTTCTTTTGTTGTCTTTTGCCTTTACTGGGCACCTGAAAATAATCATGTGAATTTGAATGAACTTATTTATATCTTGAATACAACTATTTTGTAACACATACCTGGTTTCAGTTTGTATTTTTCACACACATTGAGATCCATAGTCGTTCCTAGTTCTTCTGAATATCACTCATTTAATTACAGCTAATACACTTGCTACAAGAGGGTCTGAGGACAGAGGGTCTAAGGACAGAGGGTCTCAGGACAGAGGGTCTGAGGACAGAGGGTCTAAGGACAGAGGGTGTCCGAGTCATCATTACCTGTGTTCGAGCCCGAGTCCAAGTCAGAGTCACAAGTCTTCATGTATTAACCTGCGTGGATATATGTGTTGAAATGTAGCTGCTCCTCTACACTGCTTATTTCTGTCATGTTATACTAATCTGTCTATTGAACTGCTGTGAAGCAAGTGTGGCTACAATTCTTGTAATAGGTGCTAAACAAATATAAAGCTTATTACTAATTAGGGTCTGAGACCTAGGTCGGCGAAGACCCTATTGAAATCGGTCGCGCAGTGACCGATAAACCTGCGAAACAAAACAGGGAAAACGACCGGCAAAAGCACAGAAAAGGTTCGGAAATCATGACGGCTGATAGGCCGCGCGAGCCCAGTGACGTGACTGCATATTAATCAATCAATCAATCAATCAATGTTTATTTATATAGCCCAATATCACAAATGTTACATTTGTCTCAGTGGTCTTCACAGTGTGTACAGAATATCAGTATGACAATACGACACCCTCTGTCCTTAGACCCTCTGTCCTCAGACCCTCTGTCCTTAGACCCTCACATCGTACAAGGAAAAACTTCCAAAGAAAACCCAGTTTAAAGGGAAAATGGGAGAAACCTCAGGGAGAGCAACAGAGGAGGGATCCCTCTCCCAGGACGGACAGACGTGCAATAGATGCCGTGTGTAAATTGAAAAGATAATACATTTGCAACATAGGTAGTCCAAATGTTTGGAAATGCATGTGTGTATAATAGGAAGATGAATCCACGAGGATATCCATCCAGGACCTATGATCCAGGACCACAGCCACGACTCAAGATCCAGGGCTCGCGATCCAGGACACAGGACCGCAGGATCATCCATGACTCCGGATCCCAGCGTATATAGACACCAAAAAGAAAGACATTTGGGGAAGCTGGGTTAATCGGAACATGAGAGTACACGGGTATAGACAGAGAGAAGGAAGAAGTAAGATGTCCCCCGACAAACTAAGCCTATATCAGCAAAACTAGGGGCTGAATCTAATCAGCCCTAACTATAAGCTTTATCAAAAAGGAAGGTCTTAAGCGCACTCTTAAAAACGGATAGGGTGTCTGCCGCCCGAACACAGACTGGTATTAGTATTAGTTTATTAGTCCCCGAGGGGAAAATGGGTTGCAGCACATCACAGAGGCATTTAAAAAGTTAAGACAATACATCACTGACAACAACATAGACACAGATAAAAACAAACAGACGTAAAAAAAACAGATATCGGCAGACATGACGAGGGGCCTATAGGGGGGACAGGGCCAGACCAGCTGGGTCAACAGTACGTCCTAGCCATCATTTATTCAGGAGTCTGATGGCTTGTGGGACGAAAAACAGCCTAGATCTGTTCTTTTTTAAATAAGGGCACGATATCTCCGCCCCGATGGCAACAGTTCAAAGTAAGAGGCAAGAGGGTGCCTCAGGTCAATATCAGGTCACTCACAATATTGTGTGCCAATTTTAAAACTCTGTCCTTATATAAGCATTCTATATTCGAGAATGAGATTCCTGTCAATTTACTGGACAAAGTTACGGCCCTCCTGACTGACTTTTTCTGTGCCTCAGTGGCGTTGTCGAACCAGCATGTAATGCCGAAGGAGAGCACACTTTCGATAAAAGCATGATAAAACATCTTCACCATCTGTTGCCGACATTAAAAGAAAATAATTTACGTAAAAAAAACCTTCTTTGTTGAGACTTAGCATTTATTTTCTCAGACCAAACATCCCATCTGAGCTTGTGGTCGAGCACGACACCAAGATACTTGTACTCAGTGACGCATTGAATGGGCTCGCTATTTAATGAAAGAGCGATTGTGCTTTTCTAAAATCAATTTCCATCTCCTTTGTTTTTGAGGTGTTAAAACCAGTTAGTAAAGAAGTCCAGGACAGGCCCATGCTCCTCTTCCTCTTCAAAGAGGAGGCCGTATCATCTGCACACTTCATAAAGTGCCTATTGGGAAAAGTGCGGATGCAGGAGTTGGTGTGTAAAATAAGACAGATCCCTGGGGTGAGCCGATCCAGGTAGTTATTGTGTCAGAAAGGGCCATGCCTATTTTGACCTGCTGAGTTCTGCAGCTGAGGAAGTCAACGATCCAGGAGATCAGACCAGGTTCAAGTGACAATTCTTCAGTTAAAATATTTGCTAAAATTCTTGGCTTGATGGTGTTAGAAGCTGATGGGAAGTCGGCAAATAGAATCTTTACATGGGCTTTTGGCGTCTCGAGGTGAGTGTGCAGAAGATGCAAGAGGGTTGCGATAGCATCTTCCACCCTCTAGAGGCCTGATATGAAACTGCATGGGATCTGAGGGGTGCTGCGTCTGTGAGATGAAATGCCTCTTAACTAAACGCTCAAAACATTTCATTACAGTGAGGTGAGTGCTATCGGCCGAAAGTCATTGGGCTCACTGGCCCTGGGGATTTTAGGCACTAGAATAATTGTGGATGTTTTCCAAAGAGAAGGGACTTTTTGCAGATTAAGGGAAGACCTGAAAATGTCTGTAAATACAGGTGCAAGTTGTTCTGCACAGTGTTTTAAAACAGCTCCTTCAATATTATCGGGGCCAGGGCTTTTTCATATATTACACTTCCTGAAGAGATGGATGACTTCCAACTCCTCAATAGTCATACTAGAGGGGAGGGGGGGAGGATGGAGGGGAATGGCAGTGTCAGCCTCTATACTGTTGCTACTCTCAACTCGCATAATTGATATCGTTACGATCAATTTAGTCGCTCGCAAAGCTGGTAGCTTTAACAGAGAGGGTGGAGCGACTAAAGTAAAGAGCGGAATATGGATGGAAGTTACAGACAATGTGGATGCCACAGGATCTGGACACAAGAGGACGGTGGACCAAGTGAGGCTGAGGTAGAAGAATTTGAAGCAGCCAAAGACCACAGCCAGGCTAAAAACCCACAGACGGGTAACACACCACATGAAAGGGGACAATACACAGATGTGGTGCTTGATATCATTGGTGGTCAGCAGTCACAATCTTTACATGGAATACCAGACGCTGTACTGGATGGTGAGTCGCAGGTATGTGTGATTTTATCCTTGTCCCTATAGAACTACAATTATTATCTTGTATAATTGTTATTTTCATAGTACTACGATGGCTATATGTCTTACATAGCATCCTAATACTACAATTTTCCAGGTTGCATGCTTGTGATCATCTTATTAAGGGGATAAAGTATATTGATAAACCTTCATTTCAGGTCGTCAATGCACCTGATGTGACACACACCATTGAAGACGAGGTCCTCCTGACCCATGTGGATCCAGAAGCCGGACCTTCAGCCAGGCCTGATGACACACTGCAAGAGCCACCTCGAAAGAGACAATGCAAGCGCACCAGAAAACCAGAGCAGAGGGACGATGCCTACGAGACTCTGCTGAGCCGGGACACGGAGAGGGACGAGGCCTACGAGACTCTGCTGAGCCGGGACACGGAGAGGGACGAGGCCTACGAGACTCTGCTGAGCCGGGACACGGAGAGGGACGAGGCCTACGAGACTCTGCTGAGCCGGGACACGGAGAGGGACGAGGCCTACGAGACTCTGCTGAGCCGGGACACGGAGAGGGACGAGGCCTACGAGACTCTGCTGAGCCGGGACACGGAGAGGGACGAGGCCTACGAGACTCTGCTGAGCCGGGACACGGAGAGGGACGACGCCTACGAGACTCTGCTGAGCCGGGACACGGAGAGGGACGAGGCCTACGAGACTCTGCTGAGCCGGGACACGGAGAGGGACGACGCCTACGAGACTCTGCTGAGCCGGGACACGGAGAGGGACGAGGCCTACGAGACTCTGCTGAGCCGGGACACGGAGAGGGACGAGGCCTACGAGACTCTGCTGAGCCGGGACACGGAGAGGGACGAGGCCTACGAGACTCTGCTGAGCCGGGACACGGAGAGGACAGAGATGCAGATCTGTCTGGCCGAAGAACAAATACAGCTGTGCCGGCTTCAGCAAACTGAAACCTCACTGAGTTCAGCTCCTCAAAGCACGCCTGGATGATCCAGCTGCCTTTGAATGAATGCTTTATTGTTGTTACCCCAGTAGGAGTATTTTTTTAAATTACAATTTCATTATGATTTGATGTCCTTTTTGTATTTAAAAATATAATTAGACATTATAGATGTCTCTGCAATGTGTTCTCTTGTCTTCCTTGTATTCTTTTTCATGTCCACTAGATGGCGATCGGTAGGATTAAAGCACTGATATTCAGAATCTAGTCATCTTGAAAAGTCGTAATCTGGATCAGGCTGATCCTATCCTGAATTGCTTTGAACTCCAGGGACAACATCTGGCAGATTTGTCTGATCCTGGTTCACACAGCAATCACTGCCTCCATTACCTGCAAGATGTCTGTCTCCCCCCCCCCCCCCCCCACTTTCTGAAAACCCATCTGAACTTGTGGACTATTATAACAGCACCCTCTCCTTCTGTCTCAATGAACTGTCTCTTTCATACACTCCGCCCCCTGGTATACCCCCGAACTCCGCCAAATGAAATCAAGGAAACGTCAACTTGAACGCCAACACAAGTAAACCACACTAACAGTCCATCTTCAAATCTACAAAGACTGTCTCCAGCAGTACAGTAACACACTCAAGCAGCCCGGTCTAATTACTACTCACAACTCATCCAGTCTGGCTCCAGCTACCCCACGCGTCTGTTCTCCACCATCAGAACACTTCTCAAACCCTGTGACAACGCCACCTCGTCCTTCTCCACCGAACAGTGCAACTCCTTCCTCTCGTTGTTCCAAACCAAAATCAGCAACATTTACAGCAATCTGACACCCTCATCAGCACCCCCCACCTCCCCTCCTGGCTCCCCCCCTTCACCTCACAGCCCCTGTCCCACTTCTCCCCTGTGACCCCCATGCAACTGTCCGACTTCATGACTGGAATTAACTCCACCTGCACACTCGACGCAATGCCCTCCACATGTGTTAAGGAGAGCCTCCCTGCCATCTCCCAACTCAACGCCACCATCATGAACTCCTCCATCAGATCTGGATGAGTTCCCCCCTCTCTCAAACTGGCTGCTGTCACACCCATTCTCAAAAGACCTGGACTCACACCTGACATCATGTCCAACTTCCGGCCCATCTCAAATCTCCCCTTTCTGTCAAAGACTTGAACGTGTCGTTGCCTCATAACTAAAAGCCCACCTCAGCTCCAGAGACCTCTTTGAGCCATTTCAATCCGGTTTCCGGTCAAAACACCGAAACAGCTCTTCTGGAAATCACAAACGACCTCCTCCTCTCCTCTGACTCCGGCAACCTGAACATCCTCATCCTCCTCGACCTCACCGCAGCATTCGACACCATCAACCACACCATCCTGCTGTCCCTCCTCGAATCATCACTCAACATCACCGACACTGCACTCTCCTGGCTGAAATCCTACCTCACCGACAGACATCAGTTTATCAACATCAACAACTGCACCTCCTCCACTGCTCCTCTGTCCCAAGGCGTCCCCCAGGGTTCGGTGCTTGGCCCCCTCCTCTTCATCCTCTACATGCTCCCCCTTGGCAAAATAATTCGTCGCCACAACCTTCAATTTCACTGCTACGCCGATGACATCCAACTTTATATCTCAACAAAAACCATCACCCCCACAACACACTCCACTCTCACCAACTGTCTCTCAGAAATAAAAGCATGGATGCAAACAAACTATCTCCAACTGAACAGTGCCAAATCAGACATCATCATCATCGGCCCCCCATCATCATCGGCCCCCCATCCCGTATCAAAGACATCCAGAATTTCAACTTCACCATTGACAGCCACACTCTATCCCCCCCCTCACATCCGCAACCTCGGAGTCATCTTCGACAGTCAGCTCAAATTCAACCACCACATAAATCACATCACCAGGACCACCTTGTTCCACCTCACACACATTGCCCGTCTCCGCCATCACTCTCGTCCTCTGAGACCCTGACTCATGCATTCATCACTTCACGACTCGACTACTGCAATAGCATCCTTACGGCAGACCATCCAACCTCCTCAATAAACTCCAACATATCCAGAACTCTGCTGCCCGCCCCCTCACCCACACCCGCTCCCGAGACCACATCACTCCGTCCTCCAGAACCTCCACTGGCTCCCCGTCCGTCAAAGAATCAACTTCAAAGTCCTCCTCATTACTCACAAAGCCCTCAACAATCAGGCCCCCCCCCCCTACCTCACAGACCTGCTGCACCACCACACCCCTCCCCCCACCTCACAGACCTGCTGCACCACCACACCCTTCCCCCACCTCACAGACCTGCTGCACCACCACACCCCTTCCCCACCTCACAGACCTGCTGCACCACCACACCACCTCACAGACCTGCTGCACCACCACACCCCTTCCCCCTACCTCACAGACCTGCTGCACCACCACACCCCTTCCCCACCTCACAGACCTGCTGCACCACCACACCCCTCCCCCACCTCACAGACCTGCTGCACCACCACACCCCTTCCCCACCTCACAGACCTGCTGCACCACCACACCACCTCACAGACCTGCTGCACCACCACACCACCTCACAGACCTGCTGCACCACCACACCCCTTCCCCACCTCACAGACCTGCTGCACCACCCATCAGAGACGGCCCTCACCTCTTCAATCTGGCTTTTAATGTGTGATTGTTTTTGTATTATTTGACTTTAACTATATATTTATTTGTTGTTCCTTTCTTTTCACTATATCTGTAAAGCGTCTTTGAGCGCCTGTAAAAGCGCTAACAGAATACATCTATTATTATTATATCACATCTGCTGAACCTTTTCTTTTTTTAAAACATGTCAGTCGCGCTGATCGGAGCTGTTGGACCGGATCAGACACTCCCTGCATCTCTCACTGTGGATCTGATGTCAGATTACAATCAAACTGCTGCCAACAGCTGGCACCAGTTCAAGGACGTCTTTGTTTAAATGGTTCTTCTTCTCCGAGGGACATTCTCCACAATACTATAGATTTATAGAATCAGCATCAACAAACACGAGTCCTCTCCAATGAAACAGTGATACAGAAGCATTTCATCAAAGTGATACAGATTCCTCTTTAAATACAAAGTCCAGCCAACATGAGACTCCACTGGGCCGTCTCTGAACGCAGCGTCAGTACGGACAGACAGGCCCTTTACACTCAGGTATCACGTCTGCTATGTTTCAATGCTAAAACATTAAAAACTAACATGTCAGTCATGTTGATCTGAGTGTTGAGAGCCTATCAGACACTCCCTGCATTTTCCACTGAAGAAGTGGATCAGATTACAGTCAAACTGCTGCCAAGTGCTGTCGCCATAACGAGGAAGTCTTTCTCAAATCATTCTGAGGTGAGTTCTCTGCAATACTTTGGGTTCGATATATAGAATCAGCACCAAGAAACGTATCTGCTCTGACCAGTTAAACAGTGGTACCGCACCATGTGATCGGAGGGATGCTGACCATCAAACGTTACGGATGAAGAGGAATTAGCTCGAGTCATGTGTTGGCTGTATCCATCCCCAGATGCATCGTCATGGACCTAATGAACGTACACACCAAACAAGCATTTCAATCCTCTTCTCACCTGTTGAATTCCCTTCAGCTCAGTTCAGACGCCTGCACGTGTGGAGGAAGCTCTGCTCATGTCTTCCTCCTCAGTCCTGTGTCTGCGTGTATCTGATCTGAGGACGCCGTCACTCCCTTCAGAGTATCAAAACACGTCGAGTGACGTGAGAACAGGTCGAACGGGAAGGAGAGCAGGTCAAGGTGAGAGGTGATGGAGGTGACGCAGTTCTACTAGCTCTCCACTAGATGGTGCTGACTGACAAGACCTTTCAGATCAGCAGGGACACATTTTGATTGGATGGCACATGTACTGCTATACCCCTGTAACAACTGTGTGTCTTCATTTCAAAAGCTTTTCATGTGAAATATCAATACGTGTTATGTTTAGGCAACCATATTGCATAGGTTAGGTCAGGGGCTCCCGAACGTTGCCATGCCGAGGACCCCGTAGCACTATCCTCTGGCGGGACCCCCTGTTGCAATTCCTTTTTTACATGATGAGTACCTTATGATGGGAAATATGACAAAGCAATCATACAGCCTAATACATGTTCTATATATATATTTGTATCAATAATAATTAATAATCAGTTATTCTTCTAAACATGTATTGTATTTATCTTGTGTTTGTCCTTCGTCATTCATTGTGTCTTCTGTTATAAACATTCTTAACACAATATTAATAAACAGTGATACCCAGGGTTCATACACTTTTTCACCAATGACCTCTCAATGACCTCTCAATGACCTTTACCTCATTTTCCATGACCTCTCCATGACCTCTCCATGACCTCTCAATGACCTCTACCTCATTTTCCATGACCCAGAAAAAATGACCACTGAAAATGTGTATTTGAACATGGAACAGGAAGATAAGGTCTGCATATGAAACATGTGGTGCCTATCTAACACAAATCGAATAGTAGCTTACTAGCTTCTACTCGCTGAAGCAACTGCAGTCAGGGGCCCCGTCTCAGGTCCACTATTTTCATTTCCTCGCTCCTCGGCCTCGGTCTCACCGGAAGTTGATTTGTCTGCGCCATCTTGAGTAGCGTCCCAATGGCCTTATTTTTGCCGGAGGAGCGAGGATCGAGGATCGAAGAACGAGGATCGAGGAACGAGGATCGAGGAACGAGGAGCGAGGATCGAGGAGCGAGGATCGAGGATCGAGAAACGAGGAGCGAGGAACGAGGAACGAGGAACGAGGACAGAGGAGCGAGGAACGAGGAGCGAGGATCGAGGAACGAGGAACGAGGAACGAGGAGCGAGGAGCGAGGAACGAGGAGCGAGGATCGAGGATCGAGGAGCGAGGATCGAGGAGCGAGGAGCGAGGATCGAGGAGCGAGGAGCGAGGGACGAGGAGCGAGGATCGAGGAACGAGGAACGAGGAGCGAGGATCGAGGATCGAGAAACGAGGAGCGAGGATCGAGGAACGAGGAGCGAGGATCGAGGAGCGAGGAGCGAGGATCGAAGAACGAGGATCGAGGAACGAGGATCGAGGAACGAGGAGCGAGGATCGAGGAGCGAGGATCGAGGATCGAGAAACGAGGAGCGAGGAACGAGGAACGAGGAACGAGGACAGAGGAGCGAGGAACGAGGAGCGAGGATCGAGGAACGAGGAACGAGGAACGAGGAGCGAGGAGCGAGGAACGAGGAGCGAGGATCGAGGATCGAGGATCGAGGAGCGAGGATCGAGGAGCGAGGAGCGAGGATCGAGGAGCGAGGAGCGAGGGACGAGGAGCGAGGATCGAGGAACGAGGAACGAGGAGCGAGGATCGAGGATCGAGAAACGAGGAGCGAGGATCGAGGATTGAGGAGCGAGGATCGAGGAGCGAGGAGCGAGGATCGAGAACGAGGACCGAGAGCGAGGAGCGAGGATCGAGAGCGAGGAGCGAGGACCGAGGAGCGAGGATCGAGAGCGAGGATCGAGAGCGAGGATCGAGAGCGAGGATCGAGAGCGAGGATCGAGAGCGAGGAGCGAGGATCGAGAGCGAGGAGCGAGGAGCGAGAGCGAGGAGCGAGGATCGAGAGCGAGGATCGAGAGCGAGGAGCGAGAGCGAGGAGCGAGAGCGAGGAGTGAGAGCGAGGACCGAGGAGCGAGGATCGAGAGCGAGGACCGAGGATCGAGAGCGAGGATCGAGAGCGAGGAGCGAGGATCGAGAGCGAGGATCGAGAGCGAGGATCGAGAGCGAGGAGCGAGGATCGAGAGCGAGGATCGAGAGCGAGGAGCGAGAGCGAGGAGCGAGAGCGAGGAGTGAGAGCGAGGACCGAGGAGCGAGGATCGAGAGCGAGGACCGAGGACCGTGTATCGCTCACTGATTGGACGAGGCAGTGCATGCACTGATCTGATGCTTCTTGACATGAGAGCAGTTTCCCAGCGGAGTGAAGAAAACACATGAACCTCACGAGAGTCCCTCCTCAGTTCATACCGTGTTTTGTTTCAATTCATGTTTCATTTAGTTACAAACATGAGATCTATCTGAACAACAACGTGCCAGCTGTTTCCCTTAAGCTGTGGGTTTTCTCTGGAAGTTTTTCCTTGTACGATGTGAGGGTCTGAGGACAGAGGGTCTGAGGACAGAGGGTCTGAGGACAGAGGGTTTGAGGACAGAGGGTCTGAGGACAGAGGGTCTGAGGACAGAGGGTTTGAGGACAGAGGGTCTGAGGACAGAGGGTTTGAGGACAGAGGGTCTGAGGACAGAGGGTCTGAGGACAGAGGGTCTGAGGACAGAGGGTCTAAGGACAGAGGGTCTGAGGACAGAGGGTCTGAGGACAGAGGGTTTGAGGACAGAGGGTCTGAGAACAGAGGGTCTGAGGACAGAGGGTCTGAGGACAGAGGGTTTGAGGACAGAGGGTCTGAGGACAGAGGGTCTGAGGACAGAGGGTCTGAGGACAGAGGGTCTAAGGACAGAGGGTCCTTACTTGGTGTACTTCTACTGCACTACAGTTCAGAGGTACATGGTGTACTTCTAGTCCTCTACAGTTCAGAGGTACATGGTGTACTTCTACTGCACTACAGTTCAGAGGTACATGGTGTACTTCTAGTCCTCTACAGTTCAGAGGTACATGGTGTACTTCTACTCCTCTACAGTTCAGAGGTACATGGTGTACTTCTACTCCTCTACAGTTCAGAGGTACATGGTGTACTTCTACTGCACTACAGTTCAGAGGTACATGGTGTACTTCTACTCCTCTACAGTTCAGAGGTACATGGTGTACTTCTACTGCACTACAGTTCAGAGGTACATGGTTTCTAGTCCTCTACAGTTCAGAGGTACATGGTGTACTTCTACTCCACTACAGTTCAGAGGTATATGGTGTACTTCTACTGCACTACAGTTCAGAGGTAGGCTACATGGTGTACTTCTACTGCACTACGGTTCAGAGGTACATGGTGTACTTCTACTCCTCTACAGTTCAGAGGTACATTGTGTACTTCTACTCCTCTACAGTTCAGAGGTAGGCTACATGGTTTACTTCTACTGCACTACAGTTCAAAGGTACATGTTGTACTTCTACTGCACTACGGTTCAGAGGTACATGGTGTACTTCTACTGCACTACAGTTCAGAGGTAGGCTACATGGTGTACTTCTACTCCTCTACAGTTCAGAGGTACATGGTGTACTTCTACTCCTCTACAGTTCAGAGGTACATGGTGTACTTCTACTGCACTACAGTTCAGAGGTACATGGTGTACTTCTACTCCTCTACAGTTCAGAGGTACATGGTGTACTTCTACTGCACTACGGTTCAGAGGTACATGGTGTACTTCTAGTCCTCTACAGGTCAGATTTACATGGTGTACTTCTACTGCACTACAGTTCAGAGGTACATGGTGTACTTCTACTCCTCTACAGTTCAGAGGTACATGGTGTACTTCTACTCCTCTACAGTTCAGAGGTACATGGTGTACTTCTACTCCTCTACAGTTCAGAGGTACATGGTGTACTTCTAGTCCTCTACAGTTCAGAGGTACATGGTGTACTTCTACTCCTCTACAGTTCAGAGGTACATGGTGTACTTCTACTCCTCTACAGTTCAGAGGTACATGGTGTACTTCTACTGCACTACAGTTCAGAGGTACATGGTGTACTCCTAGTCCTCTACAGTTCAGAGGTACATGGTGTACTTCTACTCCTCTACAGTTCAGAGGTACATGGTGTACTTCTACTCCTCTACAGTTCAGAGGTACATGGTGTACTTCTACACTACAGTTCAGAGGTACATGGTGTACTTCTACTCCTCTACAGTTCAGAGGTACATAGTGTACTTCTACTCCTCTACAGTTCAGAGGTACATGGTGTACTTCTACTCCACTACAGTTCAGAGGTACATGGTGTACTTCTACTCCTCTACAGTTCAGAGGTACATGGTGTACTTCTACACTAAAGTTCAGAGGTACATGGTGTACTTCTACTCCTCTACAGTTCAGAGGTACATGGTGTACTTCTACTCCTCTACAGTTCAGAGGTACATGGTGTACTTCTACTCCTCTACAGTTCAGAGGTACATGGTGTACTTCTAAACTACAGTTCAGAGGTACATGGTGTACCTCTACTCACTACAGTTCAGAGGTACATGGTGTACTTCTACTCACTACAGTTCACAGGTACATGGTGTACTTCTACTGCACTACAGTTCAGAGGTACATGGTGTACTTCTACTCCACTACATGTATTTAATACCTCTAGTTACTTCTCAGATCTGGATGAAGGATGTGAAATCTAATCAAGTGTTGAATCAGACTTTAGTTCCACCTGGAGTAAATCCACCAGCTATCCTGCAGTCTACAAAGTACTTCAGACTAGCTGCACCTCCACCAGCTACCCTGCAGTCTACAAAGTACTTCAGACTAGCTGCACCTCCACCAGCTACCCTGCAGTCTACAAAGTACTTCAGACTAGCTGCACCTCCACCAGCTACCCTGCAGTCTACAAAGTACTTCAGACTAGCTGCACCTCCACCAGCTACCCTGCAGTCTACAAAGTACTTCAGACTAGCTGCACCTTCACCAGCTACCCTGCAGTCTACAAAGTACTTCAGACTAGCTGCACCTTCACCAGCTACCCTGCAGTCTACAAAGTACTTCAGACTAGCTGCACCTTCACCAGCTACCCTGCAGTCTACAAAGTACTTCAGACTAGCTGCACCTTCACCAGCTACCCTGCAGTCTACAAAGTACTTCAGACTAGCTGCACCTTCACCAGCTACCCTGCAGTCTACAAAGTACTTCAGACTAGCTGCACCTTCACCAGCTACCCTGCAGTCTACAAAGTACTTCAGACTAGCTGCACCTTCACCAGCTACCCTGCAGTCTACAAAGTACTTCAGACTAGCTGCACCTTCACCAGCTACCCTGCAGTCTACAAAGTACTTCAGACTAGCTGCACCTTCACCAGCTACCCTGCAGTCTACAAAGTACTTCAGACTAGCTGCACCTTCACCAGCTA